>NW_027287696.1:0-300000 GCF_047511675.1 Marmota flaviventris
GGTATCAGTCATCTAGGATTGACTCCAAGATTAACTTGTGGTAAAAAGGTCACACAATTTTGACATTATTTTATTATTTGTCTAGCTTGTTCCTTAGTTATTTTAAAACACTTTTGTAAAGTATTAGCATGGACATGGAACTTTTTATGAAAATTTGTAGCTTCTTCTAGTGTAGAGAAAATATGTATGTCATTTGTAGTTTTATCTGCTAAATCATTGCCCATCCTAAGGGCTCCAGGCAATCTTGTATGTGCCCTGATATGTCCTATAAAGAATGGATCTTTTCTGTCACAGATTAGACATTGTATAGTGGAAAGCAAAGAGAAAACAGTAGAGGAAGGAGAAATCCTACCAGCATCTTCAAGGGATATTATAGCATTAACTATATACTGACTATCGGAAAATAAATTAAATACAGAATCCTTACCATTACCCTAACACTAAACCTAACACTAACACTAACAAATATCCTAACCCTAATCCTAACACTAACCCTAACCCTAACCCTAACCCTAACCCTAGAGTAACCCAGACCCCAAACCTAACCCTAAACCTTCTGTAACCTAACCCTAACACAAACCCTAACCCTAACCCTAACACTAATCCAAACACTACCCCTAACCCTAACCCTTGCTTTAACCCTAACACTAATCCTAATCCTAACCCTAACCCTAATCCTAACTCTAACAGTAACCATAACCCTAACACTAACACTAACCCTAAACCTCACCCTAAACGTAACCCTAACCTAACACTAACCCTAAAACTGACCATAAACCTAAATCTAACCCTAACCCAAACACTAATTTTAAACTTAAGCCTAAATTTATCCCTAACAGTATCCCTAACCCTAGCCCTAATCCTAAACCTAAGACTAACAAAACATTAACCCTAACCCTAACCCTAAAAATAAAACTAATTCTAACCCTAAAATTAATCGTAAACCTTACCAAAAACCTAACAATAAAGCTAACCCTAAAGCTAACCATAACCCTAACACTAAACCTACCACTTACTCTAACCCTAACAATAACCCTAATGTAACCCTAACCGTAAGAATAACCTTAACACAACCCCTAACCAAAACCCTAACACGAATTCTAACCCTAACCCTAAACCTAACCCTTAAAATAACCCTAAACCTAACCCTACACCTAACACTATCCCTAAGCCTAACCCTAAACCTAACCCTAATCCTTAGCATTACCCTAACACTAACTCTAACTCTAACATAATCCCTAACTCTGAAACTAACCCTAACACAAACACTAACCCTAAACCTAAACCTAACCCTAAACCAAAACCTAAACCTAAACCTAACACTAACCTTAACACAACTCCTAACCCAAATCTTAACACTAAACCTTAACCCTACCCTAACTCTATCACGAACCCTAATCCTAAACCTAACCTTAAACCTAACACCAACCTTAACACTAACCCTAACACTAACCCTAATTCTAACCATAACCCTAAACCAACTCTAACCCTAAGCCTAACCCTCACTCTAACCCTTACCCTAACACTAACCCTAATGCTAAACCTAAACCTTAGACTAACCTTAACCCTAACCCTAAACCTAAACCTAATCCTAACTGTAACCCTAATCCTAAGCCTAACCCTAATCTTAGACAAACCATAAACCTAACCCTAACACTAACACTCACTCTAACCATAACCCTAACCCTAACCATAAAACTTACCCTAAACCTCACCATAAACAAAACCCTAACCCTAATTCAAATCTAAACTTAACCCTAATCCTAACACTAATCCTAACACTAACACTAACACCTAACCCTCACACAAACCCTAAAACTAACCCTAACCCTAACCCAAACCCTAACCCTAACCCTAACCCTAACCCTTACCATTACCCTAACCCTAACCAAACCCTAAACCAGCCGTAATGTAACACTAACCTTAACTTAAACTTTATTCCTAACATTAACCCAAACCCTAACCACAACCCTAACACTAACCATAACCTAACCCTAACCCTAATTTTAACACTAACTCTAACCCTAAAACTAACCATAATTCTAACCCTAAAACTACCCCGAACCCTAACACTAACCCTAAACCTAAACTTAACCCAAAGACCAATACTAACTCTAACCCTTACACTAACACTAACACTAACCTTAACCCTAAACATACTCTAACCCTAACCCTAAGCCTAACCCTAACCTTAACTGAAACCCTGTCACTAACACTAACCCTAACCCTAACAGTAACTCTATCCCTAACCTTAAACCTAACACTAATACTAACCCTAACTGTAACCCTAACACTAACATAACACTAACCTTAAACTTTACCCTAACTCTAACCCTCACCCTAAACTTAACAATAACCCTAACCCTAACCCAAACATGAACCCTAACCCTAACCCTAACCTAACTCTAACTCTAAACCTCACCGAAATATTAACCCTAACCCTAACAGAAACCCTAAACCAAATACTAATCTTAACCACCCTAAACCTAACCCTAAACCCAACCCTAAACCTAACCCTAAAGCTAAACCTAACCCTGACACTAACCCTAAGCCTCATCCTAACCCTAATTCGAAACCTAACACTAACCCTAACTCTAACCTTAAAACTAACTCAAACCTTAACCCAAACACTAAGCCTAACCTTAACCCTAACTCTAACTGTAACACTAAGCCTAACCATAATACTAACCCTAACACTAACATGACCCCTAAACCTAACCCTAACACTAACTCTAAACGTAACCCTAAACCTATCCCTAACACTAATCCTAACCCTAACCCTAAACCTAAAACTAAAACTAACACAAACCATAATCCTTACCTAACACGAACTGTAACCCTCACCCTAACTCTAATTTAACCGAAACCCTAACCGTAATCCTAACTCTAATCCTAATCCTAATCCTTACTCTAACCCTAACCCTAACAACACTATCTCTAACCCTAAGCCTAAACCTAAACCTAACCCAACCCTAAACTTCAACCTAATTATAAACCTAATCCTTACCTTTATCATAACCCTAAGTATAACCATAACCATAACCCCTACACAAACACTAATGCTAAACCTTACACTAACCTAAACCCTAATCCTAACACTAACACTAACTGTAACCCTAAACCTAACCCTAAATTTTACCCTAACCTTTACCCAAACACTAACACTAAACCTAATCCTATCACAAACCCTACTGTAAACCTAACGCTAAAAGAAACCCTCAACCTAACCCTAAAGTAACCCTAACACTAACACTAATCCTAACTTTAACCCTAACCCTAATCCTAAACCTAACCTAATTGTAACAATATCTCTAAACGTAACCCGAGACCTAAAGCTATCCCCAAAAATAACACTAATACTAACAGTAACTCTAAACCTAAGTATAACCCTAACACTAACTCTAATCGTAACCCTAACCATAAACCTAAAGCTAACACTTACACTAACCTTAACCCTAACATGACACTTAACCTAACACTAACCCTAACCCTAAACCTAACCCTAACCTAACCCTAACCCTAACCTAAACCTAATATTAACCATAATCCTAACCCTTACCTGAACCCTAACACTAACCTTAACATGCCCTAACCCTAACCTAACCCTAACACTAACCCTAACGCTAATCCTAACCATAACTGTAACCCTAAACATAATCCTAACCGTAATCCTAACACAAATCCTAACCCTAACCCTAACACTAACCCTAACCATAATCCTAAATCTAACACTAATACTAACCCTAAACTTATCCCTAACACTAACCTTAAAATTAACAATAACCATAAAACTAAACCTAATCCTAACCCTAATCTAAAACTTAATTTTACAGTAATCCTAACCCTAACCCTTAACCTAAACCTAAACCTAACGTAAACCTAAACCTAACCATACCCATAATCTTAATACAATCCCTAAGCCAAAATATAACCCTAAACATAACCTAATACTAACCCTCACTTTTACCTAATACTAACCCTAACACTAACACTAACACTAAAACTAAACTTAATCCTAACACTAACACTAACCCTAAATGTAACATAAACCTAACCATGACCATAACACTACATGAACCATAACTCTAACCATAACTCTAACTCTAAACCTAAACCTCACACTAACCCTAACCCTAACCATAACCATAACCCTAAAACTAAATCTAATCCTATAACTAACACTAATCCTTACACTAACCCTAACCCTAAACCTAGCCCTAACACTTACCTAAACCTAACCCTAACTCTTACACTGACACTAACCCTAACCCTAACAGTAACTCTAACCCCAACCCTAACCCAATAACTAACCCTAATGCTAACCCTAACCCTAAACCTAACACTAACTCTAATCCTAGTTTAACCCTAACCCTAACCCTTTCCTAACCCTAAACCTTACCCTAAACCTCACACAAACCCTAACTTAATCCTAACCCAATCCTAACACTAACCATAACCCCAACAATAACCCTATCACTAACCCTAACCCTAAGCCTAACCCTAAACCTAACACTAACTCTATCCCTGACCCTTACTTGAACCCTGACACTAACACTAACCCTAAGCCTTACACTAACACTATACCTAAACTACCTGTAACCCTAAACCTATCCCTAACCCTAACACTCTCCCTAACCCTAAACATAACACTAACATTAAGCTAACCTTAAACCTAACCCTAACCCTAACACTAACCCTGAAACTAATCCTAACCATAACCCTTACATTAACCTTAAACCTAACCCTAAACCTAACACTACCTCTAAAACTAAACCTAACCCTAATGATAACACTAAAACTAATCCCAACACTAACCCTATCTCTAACCTTTACGCTAAACCTAACCCTAAACCTAACATTAATCCTATCCCTAAGCCTTACTTTAACCCTAACACTAACACTAACCCTAAACTTAATGCTAATACTATAACTAAAATACCCGTAACCCTAAAACTAACCATAAACCTAACGCTTCACCTCACTCTAACCCTCTTTCTAATCATAATCAAAACCCTAATTTTAACTCTAACCTAACACAAAACCTAAACCTAACCCTTACCCTAACAGAAACCATAATTCTTACCCGGACACTAAGCTTAACACTAACCCTAACTGAAACCCTAACCCTAATTCTAAAGCTAACCCTAACTCTAACTTGTACCCTAACCATAACCCTAACCCAAAAACTAACCTTAATCATAAACCTAACCCTAACCCTAACACTAACACTAATCATAAGCCTAACCCTAACCGTAACATTATCCCTAACCCTAATTCTAACCCTAAACATAAAAGTAACTCTAAACTTATCCCTAACCCTAACACTATTTCTAACCCTAACCCTAACACTAACACTAACACTAACACTAACACTGAACCTAACCCTAAACCTAACCCTAACCCTCACCTAAACCTTACCCTAACACAAACCCTAAACCTAAACCTAACCATAACACTAATTGTAACCCTAATCCTAACACTAACCCTAAGCTACAAGTAACCCTAAAACTAATATTAAACCTAAACCTAAGCCTCACTCTAACCCGAATCCTAACCATAACCCTAAACCTAAACCTATCCCTAACCCTAACAGAAACCCTAACCCTAACCCATACCCTAACACAAACCATATCAATCACATGAACACTAATCCTAACACTAACCCTAACCCAAACCCTATCTCTAAAACTAAACCTAAACCTAACCCAAAACCTAGCCCTAAACCTAATTCTAGAACTAACCCTAAACATTTACTTAACCCTAACCCTAACCCTAACCCTTAAACCTAACCTTAACTAACTGGTACACTAAACTTAACCCTAACCCTAAACCTAAACCTATCTCTAACCCTAACACTCTCCCTAACTCTAACACTTACACTAAAGCTAACTCTAAACCTAACCATAACCATAACACTAACCTTAAAACTAACACTAACCCTAACCCTAAGCCTAACCCTAAACCTAACACTAACCCTATCCCTAACCCTAACACTAACCCTAACCCCAAGACTAACCCTATCACTAACCGTAATCCTAAGCCTAACCCTAAACCTAACACTAAACCTATCCCTAACACTTACTTTAACCATAACAGTAAAACTAATCATAACCCTAACACTATACCTAAATTACCCATAACCCTAAAAGTAACCCTAAATGTAACTCTACTCCTCACTCTAACCCTCTTTCTAAACATAACCAAACTTTAATTTTAACTCTAACCCTAACACAAAACCTAAACCTAACCCTTACCCTAGCACAAACCATAATTTTTACCCTAACACTAACCTTAACACTAACCGTCACCCAAAAACTAACCTTAACCATAAACCTAACCCTAACCTAACACTAAACCTAACCATAACCCTAACCCTAACTGTAACACTAACCAACCCTAACCCTAATTCTAACCCTAAACCTAAAAGTAACCCTAAACCTATCCCTAATCCTAACACTATCCCTAACCCTAACACTAACACTAACACTGAACCCTAACCCTAAACCTAACCCTACCCCTACCCCTCACCCTAACTCTTACCATAACACAAACCCTAACTGTAACACTAATCCTCACCCTAACCCTAACCCTAACCCTAACACCAACCTACAAATAACTATAAAACTAAACCTAAACCTAACCCTAAGCCTCACTCTACCCCTAATCCTAACCCTAACCTTAACCCTTACCCTATCCCTAACCCTAACACAAACCCTAACCCTAAACCTTACCCTAACACGAACCATATCCCTCACACAAACCCAATCCTAACACTAAACCAAACCCTAACACAAACTCTAAAACTAACCCTAACCCTAACACAAACACTAACCATTTTCATAACAGTAAACCAACCCTAATCCTAACCCTAACACTAACACTAATCCTAACCTGAACACAAACAATAACCCTAATACTAACACTAACCATTACCCTAACCCTAAACCTAACCCTAATCCTAACCGTAACCCTAACCCTAACACTAACCCTAACACAAACCCTAACTTAACCCTAAACCTAACCTTGTCCCTAACCCTAACCCTAACCCTATCCCTAATGCTAACCCTAACCTTAACCGTTACCCAAACCCTAACACTCACTTAATCCTAACCCTAAACCTAACACTAACCCTAAACCTAACTATAACCTTAACCCAAACACTAACATTAATCCTTAACTTAAGCGTAACACTAATATTAACCCAAACCAGAACCCTAACCATAAACCTAATCCTAACAGGAACCCTAACCCTAACACAAACCCTAACACAAACACTAACCCAAACACTAACCTTAACGCTAACCCTAAAGCTTACCCTAAAACTAAACCTAAATCTAACCCTAACACTAACACTAAACCTCACCATAAACCTAACCCTATCCTTAATACTAAATCTAACCCTAAACCTAACACTAACCGTAAACCTACACCTTACCCTAACATAACCCCAAACCTAAACTTAACACAAACCCTAACCCTAAACCTAAACGTAACCCTAAAACTAACCCACATTCTAACAATAACCTTAATACAAACCCTAACTTTAACCCTAACCCTAACCCTAACCCTAACTTAACCCTAAGTCTTACCCTTGTCTAACCCTAAACTTAACACTAACACGAACACTAACACCAACTTTAACCCTAAAGCTAACACAAATCTTAATCCCAACTATAACTCTATAACTAACACTAACCCTAACCTTAAATCTAAATCTAACACTAACCCTAAACGTAACCCTGACTCTAACCGTAACACTAAAGTTACCCCTAACCCTAACCCTAACCATAACATTAACCCTAACCCTAATTGTAATGCTAAATCTAACCCTAACAATAACCCAAAACCTAACCATAACACGAATGCTAATACTAAACCTAACATTAACCCTAACACTAAACCTAAACCTAAACCTAACCCTAATTCTAAAACAAACCCTAACCCTAACCTGAACCCTAACCCTAACCATAACCCTATCACAAACACTAACCCTAAACCTAACATTAAACCTAACCCTAAACCTAACCCTAAATGTAACACTAATCTTAACTGTAACCCTAACCGTAACCTAAACCCTAATCCTAACACAAACCATAACACTAACCCTAATAATAACCATAACCCTAAACCTAACCCTAACATTAACACTAATGCTAACCCTAATCTTAACCCTAACAACAAACCTAAATCTAACCCTAACGTTAACACTAACCGTAATCAAAACATAAACCCTAACCATAACCCTAACACTAATCCTAACCCTTTCCATATTCCTAACAATAAACCTAACCCTAACCCTAACCCTAACACAAACCCTAACATAACCCTAAACCTAAACCTGTCCTAACCCTAACCCAACCAAAACACTAACCCTAACCCTGACCCTATCCTTAACCCTAACACTCATCTAATCCTAACCCTAAACCTAACACTAACCCTATCCGTAACCCTAACACTCACCCTTAACCTAACTATAACCCAAACCCAAACACTTATGCTAACCCTAACCCTAACTCTAACACTAACCCTTTACCCTAACACTAATCCTACTTCTAACCCTATCCCTTACCCTAAGCCAAATCCTCACCCTAATGCTACCCTAGTCCTATCCATAATTCTTAGCCTTCCCCATACCCTAACTCTATTACTAGTTCTAAACGTAGCCCTAATTCTAGCTCTAACCCTTACCCTAACCCTGACCCTTTCTGACCCTAACACTAATGCTTGATCTAATCGTGACTCTAACCCTAAACCGAAACCTAACACTACCTCTACCGGTAAACCTATACCTAAACCTAAAAGTAACACTAGCACTAGACAAACCTAATTTTATTTTGTTTATTTATTTTTATTTTTAATTTTATTTTTATTTTTTTATGAATGGGAGCCCAGGACGTGAATTTTAGGAGGTTTTTTTTTTTTTTTTTTTTTTTTTTTTTTAACAAATGGAAGCCCAAAACCTAATTTTAAATAGAGTCATAAAATCTAGCCCTAGCCCTAAAAAAAAACCTCTCACTAGCCCTAACAATAACCTTTAACCTAACATAAAGACTAAACCTCTCACTAGACCAAATGCTAGTTATAATTGTGGCTCTAAATCTAAAACTAATCCTAACCCCACAATGAAACTTAATCTAATAGAAACCCTAGCTCTAAACCTTATCCTAAACCAAAACCTAACCCTAACACTAGACTTATTCATAACCCTTACCCTAAAAATAGACATAACCATATCCCTAGCTCTTACATTACCCAAGCCCTAATGTTACCCCTAAACATCACACAAAACCTAGCCCTTATCCTAGCCCTAAACCTAGCCCTATTCATAATCCTAACCATAACCTAAGACCTAAACCTAATGCTAACCCTCACCCTAGCCCTAACCCTAGCTCAAACTCTAATCCTTAGTCTAAACATAATCCTAACCCTAAACCTAACAATAGCCTTGACTCAAAATCGAACCCTTGCCCTAGCCCTACCCTAGCTCAAATGCCTACACTTACCCTAACCCTAAACCTAACATTAACCCTAGGCCTAACCCTAACCCTAACCCTAATCCTAAACTTAACCCTAGCCCTAACCTTAGCTCTAACCCTATCCATTAACCTAAAGCAATGCCTAACCGAAATGCTAACTTTAGGCCTAATGATAACCCTATCATTAACACTAACCCTATCCATTACTCTAAACCTAACCGGAACCATAACCTAATTCTATCCATTACCCTAACCCTAAACTGAATCCACCGCTAATTCAAGCATTAACCCTATATCTTAACCTAAACCAAACCCTACGTTGACCCTGACCCTAATAATACAACCAGCTCTAAACTTGACACTTACCCTTCACCTAAACCTTACAATAGAAATAGCCATAACCTAACACAAAAACTAATATTAACCATAAGCTTAGACTTGACATTAACCCTAGCCCTAATCCTAGCTGTATCCCTAACACAAACCTAGTCCTTAATCCTAACCCAAACCCTAACCTTATTCCTAACCCTAATTCTAACCCTTGCCATAGCCCTAAAGCTACCTATAACCCTATTCCTTCCCCTAAACCTAATCCTAACCCTAACACTTACACTAACGTAACCCTAGGCCTAACCCTAACACTAACCCTAGCCCTAATCCTAGCCCTAATTTAGCCCTAACCCTAAAACTACCCCTAACCCTAGACCAAAGACTAACTTAAACTCTCACCCTAGCCCTATTTCTAGTTCTAAACCTATCTGTTACCATAACCCTAACACTAGCCCTAAACTTAGCCCTAACCCTAGCCATAGCCCTAAACCTAGATCTAACCATAACAATAAATCTAAGCCTAAATTTCACCCTACCATTAGACCTAACACTATTGCTAACCATAAAACTAGCCCTAGCCCTAGGCCTAGTTCTAAAACAAAACTGAGCCATAGCCCTATCCCTAACCTTACCTAACCTTAACCCTAGACCTGACATTAGCCCAATCCCTAGCCCTAATCCTAGTCTAAGCCCAGCCTTAATCCTTACCCTGATTTTAACCCCAGCCCTATCCCTAATATTATCCCTTGCCCTACCACGAAACATAGCTGTAACATCATACCTTACCATAACAGTAACACTAACCTTATGCCTATCCTTAAACCTAGGCCTAAACCTAACACTAACCCTAGCACTAATCCTAGCCCTAATTTAGCCCTAACCCTAAACCTAACCCTAGCCTAACCATATGACTAACTCTAACTCTCACCCTAGCCCTATCCCTAGCTCTAAACCTATCCCTAACCATATCCTAAATCTAGCCCTATCCCTAGCCCCAACCTTAGCCCTAACCTTTGCCCTACCCCTAAACCTGGATCAAACCATAACCTTAAGCCTAAATCTCACCCTAACACTAGCCCTGACCCTATGCTAATTGGAAAATTAGCCCTAACCCTAATCTAGCCCTAAAACAAAACTGAGCCATAAACCTAACCCTAACCCTTAACCTAAATCAAACACTAACCCTAAACCTAGCCCTAAACCTTGCCATAATTTGAGTGCTAAACGTAACTCTAGAAGTAACCCTGATCCTGACTCAGATCCTAACACTAACCCTAGCTCTAATCATTGCCTTAATGCTAAACCAAGTAGTAGCCCTAATCAGAAACCAAGTTCTTTCATTAGCCGTAGCCCTAATGCTAATACATATCCTAGCGCTAATCCGAGCCCTAACCCTAGGTTTAACTGTAAGACTAACCCTAACCCTAACCCTATCCCTCATCCTAACCATACCTCTAATCCTATCCCTTACCCTAAGCCAAACCCTCACTCTAATGCTACCCTAGTCCTAACACTAATCCTTAGGCTATCCCAAACCCTAACTCTATTACTAGTCTAATCTTAGGCCTCATTCTAGCTCTAGCCCTAATCCAAACCCTGACCCTTATTCTGACCCTAACAATAACTCTAGATATAAACCTAACACTAACCCTAAACCGGACCCTAAATCTACCCCTACCGGTAAACCTATACTTAAATCTAACAGTAACACTAGCACTAGACAGAACCTAATCCTAAATAGAGTTATAAATCTAGCTCTAGCCCTAAACAAAAACCTTGAACTAGCCATAACAATAACCCTTAACCTAACACAAAGTCTAACCATATCCCTAGACCCAATGCTATTCCTAATTCTGGCCCTAACCCTAACACAAACACTGACACTTACCCTAACACAAACCCGAGCTCTAAAGCTTATCCTAACGCAAAACCTAACCCTAAACTAGACTTATCCATAACCCTTACCCTAAAACTAACCATAACCATAACCCAAGGTCTTACATTACCCATAGCCCTAACGCTAGCCATAAACATCACACAAATGTAGCCCTTATCTAGCCCTAAACCTAGCCCTAATTGTAACCCTAACCATAACCCTAGACCTAACCATAACCCTAACCCTAGACCCAGTCCTAAACCTAGCTCAAACTCTAACCCTTTCCCTAAATATAGCACTAACCATAACCCTAACCCTCGCCCTGACTCTAACCCTAACCATCACCCTAGACCTAACCCTAGCTCAAACCCTAATACTTACCCTAAACCTAACCCAGACACTAATCCTAGGTCTAACCCTAAACCGAGCCATAAACTTAACCTTAACACTAGCCCTAACCTTAGCTCTAACCCTATCCATTACCCTAAACATAAGCTTAAACCAAATGCTAACCCTAGGTCTAACGCTAACCCTATCGCTAACAATAACCATATCCATTGTTCTAAACATAACCTGAATCCTAAACCTAACCCTATATATTACCCGAATCCTAAACCAAACTCTAATGCTAATACAGCCTTAACCCTAAACCTTAACCTAAACCAAACCATACCCGGACCCTGACCCTAATAAAACACCTAGCTCTAAAACTGATCCTTACCCTAAACCTAACCCTTACACTAGACCTAGCCATAACCTAACCATAAAACTACCACATACTTTGAACCTAAATGTAACATTAGCCCTAGCCCTAATCTTAGCCATAGCCCTAACACATACCCTCATCCTGGCACTAAACCTAGCCTTAATCCTAACCTGAACACTAACCCTAGCCCTAAATCAAATTCTAACCCGAACCCTAACTCTAAATCTAGCTATAACCCCATCCCTTCCCCTAAATCTAACTCTAACCCTAGCACTAACACTAACCTTAACCCTAACCCTAACCATAAGCCTACACTAACACTAACCCTAGCGCTAATCCTAGCCCTAATTTAGCCCTAACCCTAAGCCTACCCCTAACCCAAGCCCAAAGAATAACTCTAATCGCACCCTAGTCTTATTTCTAGTTCTAACCCTATCTGTTACCATAACCCTAACACTAGCCCTAACCTTAATCCTAATGCAGGCCCTATCCCTAAACCTAGATCTAACCATAACAATAAATCTAAGCCTAAACCTCATCCTACCACTAGCCCTAACACTATCACTAATCCTAAAACTAGCCCTAACCCTAGCCCTAGCTCAAAAACAAAACTGAGCCATAGCCCTAACCTAACCCTAGCTTAACGGTAACACTAGACCTGACACTAGCCATATCCCTAATTCTTACCCTAACCCTAACATAAAACTTAACCCTACACCTAGCCTTCATCCTATCCCTAATTTGAGTCCTATCCCTAACCCTGATCAGTAACATTGATCCTAACTCTGACCCTAACACTAACCCTATCTCTAAGCATCTCCCTAAACTTAAACCTAATCTAAACACTAGACCTTGACCTAGGCCTAATGCTCTCTCTAGAACTAACCTTAATCTTAAATCTAGTTCTTACAATAGCCGTAGTCTTACCTTATCCCTAACCTAACCCAAAACCTAGCCCTAATCTGATCCCTAAACCTAGCTTTAACCCTATCCCTAACCCTAACACTATCCCTATCACTTAACCTAAAACTAACCCAAAAATTAAACCTTGAACTAACTCGAACCATGGCCCTAATCCTAACAATAACCCTAGCCCTAACTGTAGCTCTAATCCTATCCATTACCCTGACTATAACCCTAACTGAATTCTATCCCTTGGCCTTACCTTAATACTATCCCTAACCCTAAGGCTGTCCATTACCCTAAACCTAATCTGAATCCTAAACCTAACCATATCCATTACCCTAACCCTAACACTAACTCTAATGCTAATTTGAGCCCTAACCCTAAACCTTAACCTAACACATACCCTAACTCTGATTCAGACCCTAATAATACCCTAGGTGTAAAGCTGACCCTAACAGTCAACCTAACTCTTACAATAGATCTGACTATAAACCTAACCCTAAAACTATCCCAAACCAAAACCCTAGACCTGACATTAGCCCTAGCCATAATCCTAGCCCTAAGCCTAACACAAATCCTAGCCCTAATCCTAGAACTAAGCCTAGCCTTAATCCTAACCATAACCTTAACCCTATCCCTATTCCTAATTTCATCTTATGACCTAGCCAAAAACGTAGCTGTAACATCATACCTTACCCTAACCCTAGCACTAAACCTAGGCCTAAACCTAACACTAACCCTAGCACTAATCCTAGCCCTAATTTAGCCCTAACCCTAAATCTAACCCTATCCATAGCCCTAAGACTAACTCTAACTCTCTCCCTAGCCCTATCCCTAGTTCTAAACTTATCCCTAACCCTAAACCTAACCCTATCCCTAGCCATAAGACTAACTCTAACTCTCTCCCTATCTCTAGGCCCAACCTTAGCCCTAATCTTTGTCTTAGCCCTAAACGTGAATATAACCCTAACCTTAAGCCTAAAGCTCACCCTAAACTAGCCCTGACCCTTATGCTAATTGGAAAACTAGTCCTAACCCTAACCTAGCCCTAAAACAAAACTGAGCCATAAACCTAACCCTAACCCTTAACCTAAACCAAACACTAACCCAAAACCTAGCCCTAAACCTTGCCATAATGTGAGTGCCAAACCTAACCCTAGAAGTAACCCTGACCCTGACTCAGATCCTGACACTAATCCTAGCTCTATACATTGCCTTAATGCTAACCCTAGAACTAGCCCTAATAAGAAACCAAGTTTTTTCATTAGACATAGCCCTAAAGGTAACACAAATGCTAGTGCTAATCCAAGTTCTAAACCTAGGTTTAACTCTAAGACTAACCCTAACTCTAACCCTAGCCCAAAAGTTATCCCTAACCCTAATCCTACCTCTAAACCCATTACTTTCCCTAAGCCAAACCCTCATCCTAATGCTACCCTAGTCCTAACACTAATCCTTAGCCTACCCCAATCCCCAACTCTATCACTAGTCCTAACCCTAGCCTTCATTCTAGTTGTAACTCTAACCCAAACCCTGACCCTTATTCTGACGCTAACACTAACCCTAGAACTAAACCTCACACTAACCCTAAACCGCACCCTACCACTACCCCTACCAGTAAACCTGTACCTAAACCTAACAGTAACACTAGCACTAGACCAAACCTAATCCTAAATATAGTCATAAATCTCGCCCGAGTCCTAAATAAAAACTTTGCACTATTCCTAAAAATAACCCTAAACCTAACCCAAAGACTAACCCTATTCCTAGACCCAACACTAGTCCTAATTCTGGTCCTAACTCTAACCCTAACCCTAATCCTAACCAATAGCCCTAATGCTAGCCATAAACACCACACAAACCTAGCCTTATCCTAGCCCTTAACTTAGCCCTAATCATAAACCTAACAGTAACCCTAGCCACTGACTCTAACCCTAACAATCGCCCTAGACCCAACCCTAGCTCATATCCTAACACTTACCCTAAACCTAACCCTGACACTAACCCTAGGCCTAAACCTAACCCCAGCCCTAATCATAACCTTAACTCTAGCACTAAACTTACCTCTAACCTTATTCATTAACCTAAAGATAAGCCTAACTCAAATGCTAACCCGAGGCCAATGCTAACCCTATTGCTAACACTAACCCTATCCATTACTCTAAACTTAATTTGAATCCTAAACCTAACCCTACCCACTACCCTACTTATAACCCTAACCCTAATGTTAATTCAACCCTTAACTCTAAACCTTAAACTAAACCAAAGCCTACCCGACCCTGACCCTAATAATATGCCTAGCTCTAATCCTGACCCTACCTTAAAAGAAAACCATACACTAGAACTAGCCATAACCTAACCCTAAAACTATTCCTAACCAAAACCCTAGACCTGACATTAGCCCTATCCCTAATCCTAGCCCTAGTCCTAGCCCTAACATAAACCCTCAAACATAGCCCTAAAGCTAGCCTTAATCATAACCCGAATTCTAACCTAGCCCTAAAACCTAATTCTACTCTCGCCTATCCCTAAACCTAGCTATAACCCCATCCCTTTCGCTAAAGCTAACCCTATCCCTAGCACTAACACTAACCCTAACCCTAGCCCTAACCCTAACAGTAACCCTAGTGCTAATCCTAGCCCTAATTTATCCCTAACCTTAAACCCACCCCTAACTCTAGCCCTAAGATTAACTCTAACTCTCGTCATAGCCCTATTTCTAGTTCTAACCCTATCTGTTATGATAAACGTAACACTAGCCCTAACTTTAGTCCTAACCATAGCCCTAGCCCTAAACCTAGATCTAACCATAACAATTAGTATAAGATTTAACCTCACCTTACTACTAGCCCTAACACTATCGCTAATCCCAAATCTAGCCCTAACCCTAGTCCTAGCTCTAAAACAAAACTGAGCCATAGCCCCAACCCTAACCCTAACCTAAACGTAACCTAGACCTGACATTAGCCCTATCCCTAATTCTTACCCTAACCCTAACAAAAATCCTAACCCTACACCTAGCCTTAACCCTTGCCCTAATTCGAGTCCTATTCCTAATCCTAAAATTAATACTGATCCTTACTCTGACTCTAACACTAACCCTATCTCTAATCATCCCACTAAACCTAAACCTAATATAAACACTAGACCTAGTCCTAATGCTAACCCTAATACTAGCCCTAATCGTAACCCTAGTTTTTACATTAGCTGTAGTCCTACCATAGCCCTAACCTAACCCAAAACCTAGCCCTAATCTGAGCTCTAACCCTAGTTTTAATCATAGCCCTAACCCTATCCCTAGCCCTAAAACTTAACATAAACCTAACCCTAAATCCAAACCTTGTCCTAACCCGAAACCTAAACTGAACAATAGCCCTATTCCTAACCATAACACTAGCCCTCAACCTAGATATAATTTTATCCATTACACTAACCATAACCCTAAGAAAATTCTAACCCTAGGCCTAACCCTAACCATACCCCTAACCTAAGCAAAACCCTAGTCCTAACTGTAGCTCTAATACTAATCATTACCTGAACCATATCTTTAACCAAATTCTATCCCTAGGCCTAACTCTAACCCTATGCCTTAACCTGACACTATCCATTATACTAAACCAAACCTGAACCTGAAACATAACCATATCCATTACCCTAACCCCAATGCTAATTTTAGCCCTAACCCTAAACCTTAATCTAAAACATACCCTAACCCTGACTCTGACCCTAATAATACACCTAGCTGTAAACCTCACCCTAACTCTCAACGTAACCCTTACAATAAACATGGCAATAAACCTAAACCTAAAACTATCCCTAACCATAACCCTAGAACTGACATTAGCCCTAGACCTAATCCTAGCCCTAACCCTAACACAAACCCTACCCCTAATCCTAGCCCTAAGCCTAGCCTTAATCCTAGTCCTAACCTTAACTGGAGCCCTAACCCTAATTTTAAACCATGCCCTAGCCCAAAATATAGCTATAACATCAAACCTTACCCTAACCCTAACACTAACAATATCCCTAGCCCTAACTCTAGGCCAAAACCTAACACTAACCCTAGGGCTAATCCTAGCCCTAATTTAACCCTAATCCTAAACCTAATCCTATCCCTAGCCCTAAGACTAACTCTAATTCTCACCCTAGCCCTATCCAAAGTTCAAAACCTATCCCTTACCATAACCCAAAACCTAGCACTATCCTTAGCCCCAACCCTGACTCTAACCATCACCCTAGCCCTAAACCTGGTTGTAAACTCTAAACTTAAGCCCAAACCTTACCCTAACACTATCCCTAAACCTAATGCTAATTGGAAAACTAGCCCTAACCCTACCCTATCCCTAAAACAAAACCGAGCCATAATCCTAACCCTAATTCTTAACCTAAACCAAACACTAACCTTACACCTATCCCTAAGCTTAGCCCTATTTTGAGTCCTAACCCTAACCATAGAAATAACCCTGACCCTGACTCGGACCCTAGCAATACCCCTAACTCTAAACATTGCCATAATGCTAACCCTAGAACTAGTGCTAATCAGAAAACTAGTTCTTTCAGTAGCTGTAGCCCTAATTCTAACACAAATTCTAGCCCTAATCCGAGCCCTGACTCTAAAACTAACTCTAACTGTACCTCTAACCCATTCCTTACCCCAAGCCAAACCCTCTCCTTAATGCTATTCTATTCCTAATCTTAATCCTTAGCTTACCCCAAACCCTAACTCTGTTACTAGTCCTAAATCTAGCCCTCATTCTAGCTTTAACCCTAATCCTAACCCTGACCTTTATTCTGACTCAAACACGAATCCTGGATCTAAACCTGACCCTAACCCTAAACAGAACACTAACACTACCCCTACCAGTAAACCTATACTTAAACCTAACATTAACACTAGGACTAGACCAAACCTAATACTAAATAGAGTCATAAATCTAGCCTTAGCCCTAAACAAAAACCTAGCACTAGCCCTAACAATAACCCTTAACCTAACGTAAAGACTAAACCTATAACTAGACCAAATTCTAGTCCTAATTGTGGCCCTAACCATAAAACTAACCCTAACCCAATGATGACCCTTAATCTAATAGAAACCTTAGCTCTAAACCTTATCCTAAACCAAAACCTAATCCTAACACTAGACTTATCCATAACTCTGACCTTAACACTAGACATAACCATATCCCTAGTTCTTACATTACCCATAGCCCTAATGTTAGCCCTAAACATCACACAAAACCTAGCCCTTATCCTAGCCCAAACCTAGTACTAATAATAACCTTAACCATAACCTTAGACTTAACCCTAATGCTAACGCTTGCCATAGCCCTAACCCTAGCTCAAACTCTAATCCTTAGTCTAAACATAACCCTAACCCTAAACACAACCCTAGCCCTGACTCAAATCCTAACCCTCGCCCTAGGCCTAACCTAGCTCAAATGCCTACACTTACCCTAAACGTAAACCTAACACTAACCCTAGGCCTACCCCTAACCATAAGCCTAAACCTAACCTTAAGCCTAGCCCTAACCTTAGCTCTAATCCTATCCATTACCCTAAAGACAAGCCTAACCCAAATGCTATCCCTAGTCCTAACAATAACCCTATCACTAACACTAACCCTATCCATTACTCTAAACCTAACCAGAACCATAAACCTAATTCTATACATTACACTAACCCTAACCCTAACCCACTGCTAATTTAAGCATTAACCCTAAATCTTAACCTAAACCAAACTCTACCAAGAACCTGACCCTAATAATACACCTAGCTCTAAACCTGACCCCTACCCTAAACCTAACCCTTATAATAGACATAGCCATAACCTAACACTAAAATTAATACTAACCATGAACCTAGACTTGACATTAGCCCTAGCCCTAACACAAACCCTCAACCTAGCCTTAATCCTAATCCAAACCCTAACCTTAGTCCTAACCCTAATTCTAACCCTTGCCATAGCCCTAAAGCTAGCTATAACCCTATTCCTTCCCCTAAACCTAATCCTAACCCTAACACTTACACTAACGTAACCCTAGGCCTAACCCTAACACTAACCCTAGCCCTAATCCTAGCCCTAATTTAGCCCTAACCCTAAAACTACCCCTAACCCTAGACCAAAGACTAACTTAAACTCTCACCCTAGCCCTATTTCTAGTTCTAAGCCTCTCTGTTACCATAACCCTAACACTAGCCCTAAACTTAGCCCTAACCCTAGCCATAGCCCTAAACCTAGATCTAACCATAACAATAAATCTAAGCCTAAATTTCACCCTACCATTAGACCTAACACTATTGCTAATCATAAAACTAGCCCTAACCCTAGGCCTAGTTCTAAAACAAAACTGAGCCATAGCCCTATCCCTAACCCTAGCCTAACCTTAACCCTAGACCTGATATTAGCCTGAACTCTAGACCTAACCCTATTTCTAAGCCTAGCCTTAATTCTAACCCTAATTTTAACTCTAGCCCTAACCCTAATTTTATCCCTTGTTCTAGCACTAAACATAGCTGTAACATCATACCTTACCCTAACCCTAATGCTAACCCTAACCCTAGCCCTAAACTTAGGCTTAAATCTAACATTAACTAGCACTATTCCTAGCCCTAACAGTAAACCTAACCCTATACCTATCCCTAAGACTAACTCTAACTCTCCCTAGCCTTATCACTAATTCTAAACCTATTTCTTACCATAACCCAAATGCTAGTCCTATTCCTAGACCCAAACTTAGCCCTAACCTTCACCCAAGGCTTAAACCTGGATCTAAAACTAAACTTAGCCCGAAATTGAGTCCTAACCCTAACCTAGAAATAACCCTGACACTACCTCGGCCCCTAACACTAACCTTAGCTCTAAACATTGCCCTAATGCTAACACTAGAACTAACCCTAAACAGAAACCTAGTTCTTTCATTAGCCGTAGCCCTAATGATAACACAAATCCTAGCCTGAATCTGAGACCTAACCCTACTTTTTAACTCTAACCCCAACCCCAACCCTAACCCTACCTTAAACCCTACCTTAAACCCTATCCCTTTCCCTAAGTCAAACGCTAATGCTACCATAGTCCTAAAATTAATCCTTCACCTACCCCAAACCCTAACTCTGTTACTAGTCCTATCCTAGCCCTCATTCTAGCTCTAAACCTAACCCTAACCCTGACCCTTATTCTGACCCTAACACTAACCCTAGATCTAAACCTGACCCTAACACTAAACCCAAACCTAACACTTTTCATACCGGTAACCCTATACTTAAACCTAACAGTAACACTAGCACTAGACAAAACCTGATCCTAAATATAGTCATAAATCTAGCCCTAGCCCTAAACAAAAACCTAGCACTAGCCCTAACAATAACCATTAACCTAACTTAAAGACTAACCCTATCCCTAGACCTAATGCTAATCGTATTTCTCACACTAACCCTAAACCTAACCCTATCCTGAAAAATGACCCTTAACCCTAAACAAACTCTAGCTCTAAACCTTATCCTAACCCAAAATCTAACCCTAACACTAGACATATTCATAACCCTGACCCTAAAACTTGCCATAAACATATTCCTAGACAATATATTTCCAATAGCCCTAATGTTAGCCCTAAACCTCACACAAAACCTAGCCCTTATCCTAGCCCTAAACCTAGCCCTAATCATAACCCTAACCATAATCCTAGACCTAAGCCGAATCCTACACTCGCCCTAGCCCTAAACCTAGGTCAAACTCTAACCTTTACCCTAAATATAACCCTAACCCTAATCTGAGCTCTGACTCTAATCCTAAACCTCGCCCAAGACCTAACCCTAGCTCAAATGCTAATACTTTCCCTAAAACTATGCCTGACACTATCCCTAGGCCTAACCCTAACCCTAGCCATATTTTAACCTTATCCCTAGCCCTAACCTTAGCTCTAACACTATCCATTACCCTAAAGATGAGCCTAACTCATATGCTAACCCTAGACGTATTGCTAACCCTAACAATTACTCTAAATCTAACCTGAACCCTAAACCTAATCCTATCAATTGCACTATCTGTAACCATAACCCTAAAGCTAATTCAATCCTTAACCCTAAAACTTAACCTAATTAAACCCTACCCAGACCCTGACCCTGATAATACACCTAGCTTTAACCCTGACCCTTACCAAAACCTAACCATTACACTAGATCTAGCCATAACCTAACACTAAAACTAACACTAACGATAAATCTAGACCTGACATTAGCCCTATCTCTAATCCTAGGCCTAGCCTTCACACAAACCCTCATCCTAGCACTAAACATAGCCTTAACCCTAACCCTAGCTCTAACCTTAATTCTAACCCTCGCCCTAGACCTTTAACCTAGCTATAACCCCATCCCTTCCCCTAAACCTAACCCTAACCCTAGGCCTAACCCTAACACTACCCCTAGCCCTGAATCTAGCCCTAATTTAGCCCTAACCCTAAACTTAACCCTAAACATAGCCCTAAGACTAACTCTAACTCTCACGCTAGCCCTATTTCTAGTTCTAACTATCTGTTAATAACCCTACCACTAGCTCTAACCTTACCCTAAACATAGCCATAGCCCTAAACCTAGATCTAACCATAAAAGTAAATCTAAGCCTAAACCTCATCATACCACTAGCACTAACACTATCACTAATCCTAAGAGTAGCCCTAGCTGTAAAACAAAACTGTGTCAAAGCCCTATCCCTAACCCTAACCAAACCATAATCCTAGACTTGACATTAGACCTATCCCTAATTCTTACCCAAACCCTTACACAAACCCTAACCCTACAGGGAGCCTGAACCCTAGCCCTTTTTCAAGTCTATCAATAACTCTGATCACAAACACTGATCGTGACTCTGACGGTAATACCAACCTATCTCTAATCATCACCCTAAACCTAAACCTAATCTACACACTAGATTTACACATAATGCTAAACTTAACACTAGCCCTAATCATAACCCTATTTCTAACATTAGCCATAGTCCTAAATAGCCTTAACCTAACACAATACCTAGACCTAATCAGAGCCCTAACCCTAGCTTTAAACCTAGCCCTAACCCTAACACTAGCCCTAATACTTAAAAGCTAACCATAAACCTAGACCTTGTCCTAACCCCAAATCTAACCCAAACCATAGCCCTAAACGTAACCATAATCCTAGCCCTATCCCTAGCTCTAATCTTATCCATTACCCTAAACATACACCTAAAAACATTCTAACCCTAGACTTAACACCAACCATATCTCTAACCTAAACATAACCCTAGTCCGAACTGTAGCTCTAATACAATCTATTACCCTAACCATAACCCTAACTAAGTTCTATCCCTAGGACTAAACCTAACCTTATCCCTAACCCTAAACCTGTCCATTACTCTAAATCTAACCTTAACCCTAAACTTAACCGTATCCATTACCCTAATCCTAACACTAACCCAAATGCTAATTTGAGCCCTAAGCCTAATCCTTATCCTAACACATAATATAACCCTGTCTCTGACCCTAATAATATCCCTAGTTGTAAACCTGGCTTATACCTTCAACCTAACACTTACAATAGACCTGGCCATAAGATTAGCCTGAAATTATCCCTAACCATCACCCTAGACCTGACATTAGCCCTATCCCTAATCCTAGCCCCAACCTTAAGACAAATCCTAGCCCTAATCTTATCCCTAAGCCTATTCTTAATCCTAACCCTAACATAAACCCTAGCTCTAACCCTAATTTTATGCTTTGCCCTAGCCCTAAATGTAGCTGTAACATCATACCTTACCCTAACCCTAATGCTAACCCTAACCCTAGCTCTAAACCTAGGCCTAAACCTACAACTAACCATAGCTCTAATCTAGCCCTAATTTAGCCCTAAACCTAAACCTAACACTATCCCTAGCCCTAAGACTAACTATAACTCTCGCCCTAGTCTAACTCTAGTTCTAAAATTATCTGTTACCCTAACCCAAACCCTATCCCTAGCCCTAGCACCAACCCTAGCCCTAACCTTCACCCTAGCCCTAAACCTGGATCTAATCCGAACCTTAAGCCTAAAGCTCACTCTAACACTAGCCCTAACCCTCATGCTAATTGGAAAACTAGCCCTAACACTACCCTAGCCCTAAAACAAAATCGAGCAATAACCCTAACCCTAACCCTTAACCTAAACCAAACACTAACCCTACACCTAGCCCTAAACGTAGACCTAATTTGAGCCCTAAACCTAACCCTAGAAGTAACCGTGACCCTTACTCGGACACTAACAGTAACCCTAGGTCTAAACATTGCCCTAACACTAACCCTAGAACTAGCCCTAATCGAAATCCTAGTTCTTTCATTAGCTGTAGCCCTAATGCTAACACAAATCCTTGCCTATTCCAAGGCCTAAACCTAGGTATAACCCTAAACCTAACCCTAACCCAACCCTAAATCTACCTCTAACCCTATCCATTATCCTAAGCCAAACCCTCACCCTAATGCTACCCTAGTCCTAACCATAATCCTTAGCCTACCTCAAACCCTATCTCTATTACTGGTCCTAAAACTAGCCCTCATTCTAGCTCTAACCCTAACTCTATCCCAGACCCTTATTCTGACACTAACACTAAACCTAGGTCTAAACCTGACACTAACCCTAAATGAAACCCTACCCCTACCCTAATGGTAAACCTATACCTAAACCTAACAGTAACACTAGCACTAGACCAAACCTAACACTAAATAGAGTCATAAATCTAGCCTTAACCTTAAGCAAAAACCTATCCCTAGCCCTAACAATAACCGTTAACCTAACTTAAAGACTAACTCTATCCCTAGACCCAATGCTAGTCCTAAATCTGGCCATCACCTTAAACCTAACCCTAACCCGAACAATGACCTTTAACCTAAAACAAACCCTAGCTCTAAATCTTACCCTAACCCAAAACCTAACTAGAACACTAGACTTATCCATAACCCTAACCTTAAAACTAGCCATAACCATATCCCTAGCTCTTACATTACCCATAGCCCTAATGCTAGCCATCAGCCTCACACAAACGTAGCCCTTATCCTAGCCCTAAACATAACCCATACTGTAACCCTATCAAGAAACCTATACCTAACCCTAACCCTAACCCTCGCCCTAACCCTAATTCTAGCTCAAAATCTAACCATAATCTAAACATAACCCTAACCATAACATTAGCCCTGACTCTAACCCTAACCCTCACACTAGCCCTAATCCTAGCTCAAACACTAACACTTACCCCAGACCTAACCCTGACACGAACCTTAGGCCTGACAGTAAACCTAGTACTAATTCTAACCTTAATTCTAGCCCTAACCTTAGCTCTAAACCTATCCATTACCCTAAAGATAAGCCTAACCCAAATGCTAACCCTAGGCCTAAGGCTAACTATTGCTAACACTAACCCTATTCATTACTGTAAACCTAACCTGAACCCTGAACCTAACCTTATCAATTACCCTAACCCGAACCCTAACCCTATCCCTAACGCTAATTCAAGCCTTATCCCTAAATCTTAACCTAAACCAAACCCTACTCAAACTCTGACCCTAATAATACACCTAGCTTTAAACCTGACCCTTAACCTAAACCTAACCCTTACACTAGACCTAGCCATAACTTAACCCTAAACCTAACCATAAACATGAACACAGACCTGAAATTAGCCCCAGCCCTAATCCTAGCCCTAACCCTAACACAAACACTAGTCCTCATCTTAGGCCTATACATAGCCTTAATCCTAAACCAAACCCTAACTCTAGCCCCATCTCTAATTTTAACCCTCGCCCTAGACCTGAAATTAGGTATAACCCCATCCTTTCTTCTAACCCTATCACTAACCCTAAACCTAACACTAACTATATCTCCAGTCCTAACCATAGGCTAAACCCTAACATTAACCCTAGCACTAATCCTAGCCCTAATTTAGACCTAACCTTAACTCTACCCCTAACCTTAGCCTAAGACTAACTCTAACTCTCCCCCAGCCCTATTTCTAGTTCTAACATTATCTATTATAATAAACCTAACCCAAGCCATAACCTTAGCCCTAACCCTAGCCCTAGACCCTACCCTAGATCTAACCATAACTCTACATTTGACCCTAACCCTAAGCCTAATCCTCAACCTACCACTAGACCTAACACTATCGCTAATCCTAAAACTAGCCGTCACCCTAGCCTTATCCACTTAAACAAAACCAAGCCATTGTCCTAATCCTAAAATGTTAACCAAAACCAAATCCTAACCCTAAACCTAGCCATAAGCTTCTACCTCTAATTCATGTCCTAGTCCTAAAATTAACCCTGACCCTAACTTATATTCTAACACTAACCTTAATTATAAATATCACACTAACCCTAAAGATAGCGCTAATAATAGATCTAGACCATGTACTAACTCTAATCATAACCTTAGTTCTTATATTAGCCATAGCCCTAACCCTAGCCCTAAACCTAACATAAAACTAGCCCTAATCTGAGCCCTAACCCTAGATGTATAACTAAACCTAAACCTAGCCCTAGCCCTAACCCTAACCCTAACCTAGTCCTAACCCTAGCTCTAACTCTATCACTTACCCTAAGCCAAACCCTATCCATAATGCTAACCTTAGTCCTAAACCTAATCCATAGCCTAATCCAAACCCTAACCCTATTACTAGTCCTAACCTTAGCCCTCATTCTAGCTCTAACCCTAACTGAATTTCTTACCTTAACACAAACTCTCAGTCTAAATCTGACCCTAACCCTAAACCAAACCAAAAACTAGACCTACTAGTAAATGTATACCTAAACCTAACCATAACACAAGCCCAAGACCTAAGCCCAATCCTAAATATAGCCATAACTCTAGACCTAGACCTAAAAAAAATCCTGAGCCCTAGCCCTAACATAATCCTTAACCTAAAGCAAATACTAACCCTATCCCTAGACCTAACCCTAGTCCTAATTCTGGCTTTCACCCTAAACCTAACTCTAACCTGAACACTGACCGTAACACTAACACTAAACCTAGCTCTAAACCTGAACCTAATACCAAACCTAAACCTAACACCAGACATAGCCATAACCCTACCCCTAAAACTAGCTCTAATCAGAACCCTACATCTTACATTACACATAGCCTTAACCCTGGGCCTAAACCTAACACAAAACCTAGCCGTAATCCGAGGCCTAAACCTACCCTAAACATAAACATAATCTTAAATGTAGCCCTAACCCTAACCCTCACCTTAGACATAACCCTAGCTCAAAGCTTAATCCTTAGCCTAAACATAACCCTAAACCTATTCCTAAACATAAACCTAACCTTAGCCATAATCCTAACCTTAACCCTAGTACCAATACTGGCTCTAACCCTAACATTAACCTGACCCTAACCCTAACCCTAATAATAGCCCTAGCCGTAAACCTAACCCTATTTGTAGCCCTAATCATAAACCTAACCCTCAACCTAACCCTTAACCTAACACTTGCCATAAACTTAACCCTAAACCTTACCATGAATCAAAACCAAACCTATCCCAAAACCTAAATTTAACTATAACCTAAACTTAACCCTAAGCCTAATCTTACATCTAATCCAATACATTACTCTAAAACTAACACTAACACTAATGAAAACCCTAGCCCTAATCCCAACCCTAACTGTAAACATAACCATAACACCAACCTAGACATAACACTAAACCTAACACTCCCCCTAGCCCTAACCATAGCTTAAACACTAACCCTTACCCTAACCCTAACCCTAGCCCTAGCCCTAATCATAACCCTAATTCTAGCCCTAACCCTATCATTAAACCTAGCCCTAATCCTAGCCCTAATATAGCCCTGTCCCTAACCCTAACCCTAACCCTAGAATTAAGACTAACTATAATTTTCACACAAGACCTATCCCTACTTCTAAACCTATCCCTTACCATAACCCTAACCCAAGCCCTAACCCTAGTCATAACCCTTGCACTATCCTTAGCCTTAGCACGAACTCTAGATCAAAACCTATCTCTAAAACTAACCCTAACCTGATACCTCAGCCTAACCCTGAAACTAGCTCTAACCCTAATGCTAATCTTAAAATTAGCCCTAGCCCTAGCCCTAGCCCTAAAACAAAACCGAGCCATACTCTTAACAATAACCCTTACCCTAGACCAAACCCTAACCTTACACAAGCCCTAACCCTAGGACTAATTTGAAACCTAACCCTAACCCTAAACCTAACCATGAACCTGATTCATATCCAAACACTAAACCTAGCTCTAAACATCACCCTAACTTTAAACCTAACCCTAACACTAGACCTAGCCCTAAACTTAACCCTAAAACTAACACTAATTGTAACCCTATTTCT
This sequence comes from Marmota flaviventris, assembly GCF_047511675.1. Classification (NCBI taxonomy): domain Eukaryota; kingdom Metazoa; phylum Chordata; class Mammalia; order Rodentia; family Sciuridae; genus Marmota; species Marmota flaviventris. The sequence continues at coordinate 27,653 of NW_027287696.1, forward strand.
TACAATAGCCATAACCATAACACTAGCCCTAACCCTAATACAAAACTAGCCTTAATCTAAGCCCTAACACGAGTTTTCACCCTAAACCTGACTCTAATCCTAGTCCTAACCCTAGCTCTAACCCAATCCTTTACCTTAAACCAAACCCTCACCCTAATGCTAAACGTATTCTTAGCACTAATCCTTAGCCTAACCAAAACCTAACTCTATAACTAGTTCTAACCCTAGCCTTCATTCTAGATATAACTATAACCCAAACCCTAACCCTATCCCTGATTATTATTCTGACCCTAACACTAATCTTAGGTCTAAATCTAAACCTAACCCTAAACTGAACCCTAACACTAGCCCTACTGATTACCTTATACCTAAACCTAACCCTAACACTAGCCTAGACCTAAACCTAATCCTAAATCTAGCCATAACTATAGCTCTAGACCTAAAGACAAACTAGACCTAGACTTAACAACAACCCTTAACCTAACCCAAACTCTAACCCTACCTCTAGACCTAACCCTAGTCCTAATTCTGGATTTAACCATAACCATTGCCCTACCTGAACATTGTCCCTGACACTAACACTAACCCTAGCTCTAAACTTCGCCCTAACCCTAAAACTAACCCTAAAACTACACCTAGCCCTAACATTAACCATAAAACTAGTCTTAATCATTACACTACATTTTACATTAGCCATAGCCCTACCCTATCACAAAACCTAGCCCTAATCCAAGCCCTACCTTAGCTTTAAGCCTAAAGCTAATCCTAACAATAACCCTAGCCCTAACTATATCCCTAATACTAACCCTAGACCTACTCCTAACCATAACCCTAGCCCTAACCCAAGTTCTAACCCTATTCATTACCCTAAGATAACAAAAATCCTTATGATAAACCTAGGCAGAACCCTAATCCTAGCACTAGCCTTAACCCAATTCATTAACCTACACCTAACCTGAACCCTAAATCTAACTGTGTCATTACTCATTCCCTAAACATAAGACTAATTTGAGCCCTAAACCTAAACCTTAACCTAACCCTAACCCTAACCTTGACCGTGACTCTAATAATACCCATAGCTCTAAACCTGACCCTAGGAAGAAACCTAAACATACAATAGACCTAGCCATAAACCTAACCCTAAAACTATCCCTAATCATACCCTAGACCTGAAATTACCCTAGCTTTAATTCTAGCCCTAACCCTAATACAAAACTTAGTCAACATCCTAGCCATGAACCTCGCCTTAATCATAACCTACACTAACGTTAAACCTAATCTTAACCCTAAATCTCACACTAGCTATATTCCCATCCCTTACCCTAACCCTAAGCCTAAACCCAAAACTAACCCTAGCCCTAACCATAGGCTTAAACCTAACACTAACCGTAGCCCTAACCCAAGCCCTAATTTAGCTCTAGCCCTAAACCTAACCCTAGCCCTAAGACTAACTCTCACACTAGCTCTATACCTAGTTCCAACCCTAGCCCTATACTTAGCCCTATCTCAAAACCTAGATCTCAACTTAACTCTAAATTTAACCCTAATCCTAATACTGAATATAGCCCTAACTCTATTCCTATCACTAACCCTTAACCTAAGCCTAAATCTCACACTTACACTAGCCCTAACCCTAAGACTCATCTTAAAACTTGTCCTAACCCTACCCCTAGCTCTAAAACAAAACCAAGCCATAGCCCTGACCTTAACCCTTAACCTAAACCAAACCCTAACCCTACACCTAACCCTAACCCTATCCCTAATTATAGTCTAACCCTAACCAGAAAACTAACACTGATCCTGACTCTGACCCTAACACTAACCCTGGCTCTAAACATCATCATCATCGTAAACCTAACCTTAACACTAGACCTAGACCTAACTCTAACCCTATAACTAGATGCAATCATAAACCTACTTCATACATTAGTGGTAGCCTTAACCCTAGCCCTAACCTAACCCAATACCTAGCCTTAATCCGAGTCCTAAACCTAGTTTTAACCCTAAACTTAAACCTAACCATAACCCAAACACTAGCCCTAATTGTATACATGAACCTAGCTCTAACTTTAGGGCTAACCCTATCCACTACCCTAAAGATAACCCTAACCCTTCTGAAAACCCTAGGCCTAACCCTAACCCTATAAACTACACTAAACCAAACCTAAACCCTAAATGTAACCCTTTCATTACCCTAAACTTAAATCTAACACTAACTTGAGCCCTGCACCTAAACACTAACTTAACTCAAACCCTAATCCTGACACTGATTCCACCCTAAATCAAAACGTAACCCTAACCAAAAACCTAACCATTACACTGGACCAATTCATAAACCTAACACTAAATCTATCCCTAACTGTAACCCTAGACCTAATATTAGCCATAGCCCTAATACTATCCATAAACCTAAAGCAAATCCTACTCCTCATCATAGCCCTAAGCATGGCCTTAATCATAACCCTAAGCCTAACCATAGATCTAACCCTAATACTAACCCTTGCCCTTGCCCTAAACCTAGTTATAACCACATCCCTTACCCTAAAATAAACACTAAATCTAACCCTAACCCTGGTGGTAACTCTTGCCTTATCCTTTGCCCTACCACTACCTTTAAATCAAAACTTAACTCTAAATCTAACCCTAACTTGATGCCTAAGCCTAATCCTAAATCTAGCCCTAACCCTAGCCCTAACATAACCCTAGCCGTAATTTAGCCCTATACCTAAACCTAACCCCAACCCTAGCCCTAAGACTAACTCTAACTCTCACACTAGCCGTATTACTTGTTCTATTCCCATCCTTTACAGTAACCCTAACCCTAGCCCTAACCCTAGTGCTATCCTTATCCCTAGCACTAACCTTAGGCAAAACGTAACTCTAAATCTAGCCCTAACCCGAAGCCTAAGCCTAACCCTAACAATAGCCCAAACCATAACACTAATCCTAAAATGAGCCCTAACCCTAGCCCTATCTCTAAAACAAAACTGAGCCATATCTGTAACTCTAACCATTAACCTAAACCAAACCCTAACCTTAAACCTAGACTTAACCCTAGCCCTCATTCGAGTTGGAAGCTGAAACCTAAAACAAACCCTGAACCTGACACTGATCCTAACACTTCTAGCTCTAAACATCACACTAACTGTAAACCTAACCCTAACACTAAACCTAGCACTAAAACCCTAAAACTAGCCCTAATTTTAAACCTAGTACTTGCATTAGCTGTAACCCTAACCCTAGCCCTAACATAACCCAAAACCTAGCCCTAAACCAATCCCTAACCCTAGGTTTAAACCTGACCTAACCCTAGCACTAGGCCTAATTGTAACCATAACTCTAGCCTTAAACTTATCTCTAAATCTATCCATTAACATAACCATAACCCTAACCATAATGATAACCCTAGGCATAAACCTAACCATATCCTGAATCCTAACCCTTCCATTACCCTAAACCTAACCTGAATCCTAAACCTAACTCTATCATTACCCTAACCCTAATTCTAAAACTAATTCAAGCCCAAACTTGAAATCTTAACCTATCCCAAACCCTAACAAAGACCTTGACCCTAATAATACCCCAGCTCTAAACTTGACCATAACCCAACACTTAACCCTTAGCCTAGACGTAGCCATAAAAATAACCCTAAAACTATCTTTAACCATAATTCTGGACCTGAAATTTGCCCTAGCCCTAATCCTAGTCCTAACCCGAAAAACACACCTAGCCTTCATCCTAGCATTAATCATAACCCTAACTCTAACCCTACACCTAACCCTAATTCTAACACTCACCCTACCTTTAAACCTAGCTATAATGTCATCCCTTACCCTAAATTTAAACCTACACCTACCCCTAAACCTAGGCTTAAGCTAAACACAAAACCTAGCCCTAATCCTATCCCTAATTTATCTATCTCTAGCCCTATCCAAACCCTAGCCTTAGACTAACTCTAACTCTTGCCCTATCCCTAGTTCTATCCCTATCCATGACCGTAAACCTAACACTAGCCCTAACACTTGTCTTAAAGTTAGTCCCAGCACTAACCCTAACTCTAAATCTAACCTTAAACCTAAGCCTAAGCCTAACACTAACACTAGCCCTAATCCTAATGATAATCATAAAACTAGCCCTAACCCTAATCCTAGCAGTAAACCAAAACCGAGTAATAGCCCTAACCCTAAACCTTAACTTAAACCAAACACTAACACTACACCTAGACCTAAACCTAGCCATAATTCGAGTCCTAAGCCTCACCTTAAAACTCACTCTGACCCTGACTCATATCCTAACACTCACCCTAGCTCTAAACACTGCCCTAAACTCAAACTGAACACTAACATTAAAAATAGCACTAATTCGAGTCTTAACACTAGCCCTAAAACTAACCCTGACGCAGACTCCTATCCTAACAAGAACCGTAGCTATAAATATCACCCTAACATTAAACCTAACACTAGCACTCAAACTACCCCTAACACTAACCCTAAAACTAACCCTAATGGTAACCCTAGTTCTTACATTATCCATTACCCTAATTCTAGCCCTAAACCTAACAAAAAATCTAGCCCTAACCCGAGCCCTAAACCTAGTTTTAACTCTAATTCTAACCCTAACCATAGCCCCAAACCTAGATCTAAATCAATCCCTTACCCTAAGTGAAACCCTAAACCTAAGAGTAAACCTAGACCTATCCCTAGTCCTTAGACTAACCAAAACCCTAACCCTATTAATAGTCGTAACCCTAGCCTTCATTTTAGCTCTAACACTATCCCAAAACATAACCCTAACCCTTACCCTTATTCTTACCCTAACACTAAACCTAGGTCTTACCCTAACCCCAACGCTAACCCCAAATGTACCATAATCCTATCCCTAGACCTAACTCTGAACCTACCTCTCAACCTAGCCCTAGCCATAGCTCAGAACCTAACCCTTATGCTAAACATAACCCTAAACCTAATCCTAGTTCTAACCCTCACCTTAACCCTAACACAAGACCTAAACCTAACCATAACCCTAGCCCTAAAATTAATTAAAACTGTATCCATTACCCTGAACATAACCCTTACCATCATGCTAACCCTAGGCTTAACCCTAACTCTATTGCTTTCCCCTAACCTACCAATTACCCTAAACCTAACCCTATCTTTATGCTTACCCTAAACCTAATGTTAATTCAAGCCCTAAACCTAAACTCAAACCTAAACCAAACCCTAACACCCTAATAATTCTCCTAGCTCTAAACCTGACTCTTACCCTACCTAACCCTTACACAAGACCTAGCCATAAACCTAACCCTAAAACTATTCCTAACCTTAACCCTAGACCTGATATTAATCTTAGCCATAATCCTAGCCGTAACCCTAACACAAACCCTAGCCCTTATCCTAGCCCTAGAAAGAGCCCTAATTTTATCCCTAACCCCAACCCTAGATCTGACCCTAACATAATCCTAGCCCTAATCTTAGCCCTAATTTAACCCTATCCCTATACCTAACCCTAACCCTAGCCCAAAGACTAACTCTAACTCTCACCCTAACCCTAACACTAGTTCTAACCCTATCCATTACTAGAACCCTTATCCTAGGTCTAACCCTTGGTCTAACCCTAGCCCTATTCAGAGCCCTGGCCATAACCCTAGATCTAACCTTAACTCTAAAGCTAACCCTAAACCTAAGACTAAACCTAAACCTAACACTAGCACTAATGCTAATGCTAATCCTAAAATTAGCCCTAACACTCTTCCTAGCCCTAAAACAAAACCGAGCCATAGCCATAACCCTAATCCTTAACCCAAAGCCTAACCCTACACCTGGCCCTAACCATATCCCTAATTCTAGTCCTATCCCTAACCCAAAAACTAACCCTGACCCTGATTCTTACACTAACTCGAATCCTGGCTCTAAACATCACCATCACCATAAACCTCAACCTAACACTAGACCTAGCCCTAACCCTAACCCTATAACTAGCGCTAATCATAACCCTACTTCATACATTAGCTGTAGCCTTAACCTAGCGCTAACCTAACCCAAAACCTAGCTTAAACTGAGTCCTAAACCTATCTTTAACCCTAAATATAAACATAATCCTAACCAAAAACTAGCCCTAATCCTATACATAACCCAAGCCCTAACCATAGGTCTAAATCCTTCCATTTCCCTAACAATAACTCTAACCCTTAAACTAACTCTAGGCCTAATCCTAACCCTATCCATTACACTAAACCAAACCTAAACCCTAAAACTAACCCTGTCATTACCCTAAACCTAAACTCTAACCTAACCCAAACCTAAACTCTAACCTAACCCTGACCCTAAAAATAACCCTAGATATAAACCTGAATCTTACCCTAAACCTAACCCTTACACTGGACTAAGCCATAAACCTAACACTAAATCTAGCCCTAACTATAACCCTAGACCTGACATTAGCCCTAGCCCTAATACTATTCCTAACCCTAACACAAACCCTAAACTTTATCCTAGCCATAAACCTAGCCTTAATCATACCACTAACACTAACTAACCCTAACCCTAATACTAACCCTTGTCCTAGCCCTAAACTTAGCCAAAATCACATCCCTTACCCTAAACATAACCCTAACTCTAACCCTAACCCTTGTCGTCACAATTGCCCTATCCTTAGACCTAGATTTGACAATAGATCAAAACCTAATTTTAAATCTAATCCTAACTCAATGCCTAAGCCTAAAACTAGCCCTAAACCTGATGCTAATTCTAAAACTAGCTCTAACCCTAGCCCTAACACTAACCCTAGCCGTAATTTAGCCCTATCCCTAACCCTAACGCTAACCCTAGCCCTAAGAATAACTCTAACTCTCACATTGGCCCTATCACTCATCTAATCCTATCCCTTCCCATAAAACTAACCCTCTCCCAAATCCTAGTCCTAATCGTTGTCCTATTGTTAGCCCTAGCACTAACCTTAGATAAAAATCTAAGTCTAAATTTAACCCTAAACAGAAGCCTAAGCCTAAATCTAAGACTAGCCCTAACCTTAACACTAATTCTGAAAATTTCACTAACCCTAACCCTAGCCCTAAAATCAAACCGAGCTTAAGCTCTAACCCTAACCCTTAACCTAAACCAAGCCCTAACCCTACACCTAGCCCTAACCCAAGCCCTAATTCGAGTTTTAAGCCAAACCCTAAAACTAACCCTGACCCTTACTCTGACCATAACACTAACCCGCGGTCTAAACATCTCCCTAAACCTAAACTGAACCTAACAGTAAACCTAGCCCTAAACCACTAAAAGTAGTTGTAATTATAACCCTAGTACTTACATTAGCCATAACCCTAACTTTATAACTAACTTAACCCAAATCCTACCCCTAATCATAACCATAACCCTAGCCCTAATCTGATTTCTAACTTTATCCATTACCATAACCATAACCCTAATCCTAATGCTAATTCAAGCCCTAAATTTAAACCTTAACCTACCCCAAACCCTACCTTAGATCTTGACCCTAAACCTAACCCTTACACTATACATACCCATTATCCTAATTCTAAAACTATCTTTAACCATAATTCTGGACTGAAATTAGCCCTATCACTAATCCTACCCCATCCCTGAAAAAAAAAAAAAAAAAAAAAAAAAAAAAAAAAAAAAAAAAAAAACAAAACTCTATCCCTCATCCTAGCCCTAAACCTAACCTTAATCATAACACTAACACTAACCCTAGCACTAAACCTAACACAAAACCTATGCCTAATCCGAGCCCTAAACCTAGCTTTAACCCTAACTCTAACCATAACCATACCCCTAAACCTAGCCCTAAACCAATCACTTACCCTAAGTAAAACCCTAAACCTAAGGGTAACCCTAGAACTATCACTAATCCTTAGGCTAACCAAAACACTAACCTTATTAATAGCCCTTACCCTTGTCCTCATTCTAGATCTAACCCTATCCAAAACCCTAACACTAACCCTGACCCTTGTACTGACCCTACCACTAATCCTAGGTTTAATCCTAACCCTAACCCAACCCCAAAATCTACCGTAATCCTATCCCTAGACCTAATCCTAAAACTAACTCTCAGCCTAGCCCTAACCATAGCTCAGAACCTAACCCTTACACTAAACATAACCTTAACCAAACCCTAGTTCTAACTCTCACCCTAACCCTAAATCAAGACCTAATCCTAACCATAACCCTAGCCCTAACCTTAAGTCTAACTGTATCATTACCCTAAACATAAACCTTACCCTAATGCTAACCCTAGGCCTAACCCTAAACACATCACTATCCCCAAACTCATCAATTACCCTAAACCTACCCTGAACCCTAGACCTAATCCAATCATTACCCTAACTCTAATCCTAATACTGATTTGAGCCCTAACCCTAAACTCAAACCTAAACCAAACCCTAACAGTGACATTGACCCTAATAATTCCCCTAGCTCTAAACCTCACTCTTACCTTATACCTAACCCTTACACTAGACCTAGCCATAAAACTAACCATAAAACTATCCCTAAGCATAACCCTAGACTTGATATTAGCCATAGCCATGATACTAGCCCTAACCCTAACACAAACCCTAGCCCTTATTCTAGCCCTAAACATAGCCTTAATTATAACCATAACCATAACCCTAGGCCTAACTTTAACACTAACCCTACCCCTAATCTTAGACCTAATTTAGTCCTATCCCTAACCTTAACCCTAACCCTAGCTCAAAGACTAACTCTTACCTTAGTCCTTACCCTAGTTCTAATCCTATACTTTACTGGAACCCTAATCCTAGCCCAAACCATAGGTCTAACACTAGCCCTATTCATAGCCCTAGCAGCAATCGTAGATCTAACCCTAAATCTAAATATAACCCTACCCTTATCCTAAACCTAAACCTAAACCTAGCCCTAACCCTAAGGCTAATCATAAAACTAGTACTAACCCTAGCCCTAAAACAAAACCAAGCCATAGATCTAACCCTAACCCTTAATATAAACTAAGCCCTAACCCTAAACTTAGTCATAACTCTAGCTCGAATTCGAGTTTTAAACCAAACCCTAAAACTAACCCTGGCCCTGACTCTGACCTTAACACTAAACCTAGCTCTAAACATCACCTAACCCTATACCTAAACCTAACAATAGACCTAGCCCTAACCCTAACCCTAACCCTAAAATTAGACCTAATCACAACACTGGTACTTACATTAGTCGTTACCCTAAACCTAAAACTATTTTTAACCATAACACTAGACCTGAAATTAGCCCTAGCTGTAATCCTAGCCCTAAACCAAGGCTTAATCCTAACCTAAACCATAGCACGAGACCTAACCCTAATTCTATTCCTCACCCTAGCCCTAAACCTACCTATAACCTCATCCTATACCCAAAAACTAACCATAACCCTAAACCTAACCCTAAACTAAGGCCTAACCCAAAGCCTTGTGCTAATCCTAGCCTTTATTTAATCCTATCCTAACCCTAAACCTAGCCATAAGACTAACTCTAAATCTTGCCCCAGAACTATCCCTAGTTCTATCCTTAGCCTTAATCCTAACCATAGATCTAAGCCTAAGTCTAAATCTAAACCTAACTCTAAATTTAACTGTAACAATAAGCCTAAACCAAACCCTAACACTACACCTAATCATAACCCTAATCCTAAAACTTGCCTTAGCACTATCCCTAGCCATAAACCAAAACCAAGCCATAGCCCTAATCCTAATCCTTAACCTAAATCAAACCCTAACCCTACAACTAGCCCTAAAACTAACTCTAAAATTACTTCTGACCCTAACACTAATCCCAGATCTAAAAATCACCATAACCTTAAATTAATCCTAACACAACACTATATCTAGCCTTAACCTAACCCTAAATCTAGCCTTAATCATAACCCTATTTCGTACATTAGTCATGGTGCTAACCGTAGCCCTACCTAACCCTAACACAAATTCTACCCCTAATCTGAGCTCTAACCCTAGCTTTAACCCTAATACTAGGCCTAACCCTAACCCTAACACTAGCCCTAATCTTAACTCTAACTCTATTCCATACACTAAGCCAAACCCTAACCCAAATGCTAATCATGGTCCTAATCTTAATCCTTACCCTAACTTAAACTCTAACAATAATGCTAGTCTTAATCCTAGCCCTCATTCTACATCTAAACCTAACCCTGACCCTCATCTGACCCTAAGAGTAACCCTAGGTCTAAACCTGACCCTAACCCTAAATGAAATCCTAACACTAGCCCTACTGGTAACCCTATACGTATACCTAAGCCTAACACTAGACCTAGACCCAAAGCTAATCCTAAATATAGCTATAACTCTAGCCTTAGACCTAAACAAAAACCTAGCACTAGCCCTAACAATAACCCTTAAACTAAACCGAACACTTACCCTACCCCTAGACCTAAACCTATTCCTAATTCTGGCTCTAACCCTAACCCTAACTCTATCCCAAAAACTGACCGTAATTCTAACACTGAACCTAGCTTTAAACCTGACACTGACCCAAAACCTAGACCTAACACTAGACCTAGTCATAACCCTAACCCTAAAACTAGCCTAAACATAACCCTAGCTCTTACATTACCCGTAGTCCTAACCCTAGCCCTAAACCTAACACAAAACCTAGGCTTAATCCTAGGCCAAAACTTAGCTCTAAGCATAACCCTCAGCCTAAACCTAGCCCTAAATGTATCCCTAACCTAAGCCTCACCTTAAACATAACCCTAGCTCAAAGCCTAACCTTTACACTAAACATAACTCTAGCCTATCTAAACCCTAACCCTAACCCTAGCCCTAATCCTAACATTAAACATAGCCTGAACTTTAGCTCTAACCATATTCATTACCCTAACCCTAAAACTAACCCTAATTAAAACCCTATCCCTAACAGTATACCTAAATCTAACCATAAATGTAAACCTAGACCTAAACCTAACCCTCACCCTAGCCCTAACACTAGCTCAAACACTAACCCTTACCCTAACCTAACCATAACCCTAGCCCTAAACCTAACACTTACCCTAACCCTAAAACTTACCCCAAATCACATCCTAGCTCTATCCCTAAATCTAGCCCTAATCCCAGATTTAATCCAAACTATAACCTAGCCCTAACCCTAGCTCTAAACCTATCCATTACTCTAAACATAATCCTAAGCCTAATGTTAAACCTAACCCGATCGCTAATCCTAACCCATCCATTACCCTAAACCTTAACTGAGACCTAAACTAAACCCTATCCATTATGCTACCCTTAAACATAACTCTAATGCTAATTCGAGCCTTAATCTTAAACATTTAGCTAAACCAAATGCTAACCCTGATCCTGACCCTGACCCTAATAATAACCCTAGCCCTAAAGCTAACCTAACTAAACTAACTAAACCTAACTCTTAAACCAGACCTAGCCATAGCCTAACCCTAAAATTATTTTTTAATGTTAACCCTTGACCTGATATTAGCCCTAGACCTGGTCCTAGACATAACCCTAACAGAAAACCTAGCCTTTAACCTAGCCCTAGACCTAGCCTTAATCCTAAACTGAAACATAAACCTAGGCCTAATCCTAATTCTAACCCTCACCCTAGCCCTAAAGCTAGCGATAACCCCACTCATTCCCCTAAACTTAACCTTAACACCAAGGCAAACCCTAACTCTAGCCCAACCCCTTGGTCTAACCCTAACACTAACCCCAGCTTTAATACTAGCCCTAATTTAGCCCTAACCCTAAAACCTAGCCCTAATCCTAGCCCTAATTTAGCTCTAACCATAACCCTAACCCTAGCCCTAACCCTAGCCCTAATTTATCCCTAACCCTAACCGTAATCTTAAGACTACTATTATGACTAACTCTAATTCTCACCCTAGCCTTATCCCTAGTTCTAACCATATCCGTTACCATAACCCTAAACCTCACCCTAACCCTAGCCCTAGCCCTAGCCCTAACCCTAGATCTAACCCTAACTCTAAATCTAACCCTAACCCTAAGCCTACACCTCAACCTAACACTAGCCCTAACCCTGATGCTAATCCATAACCTAGCCATAACTGTAGCCCTAGCCCTAAAACAAAACCAACCTATATCCCTTACTCTTAACCTAAACCAAACCCTAACCGTACACCTAGTACTAATTTTAGCCCTAATTCGAGTTCTAACCCTAACCCTAAAACTATCCCTGACTCTGACACTGACCTTAACAATAACCCTTGCTCTAAACATCACCCTAACCCTAAACCTAACCATAACATTAGACCTAGCCCTAACCCGAACCCTAAAACTAACACTAATTGCAACAACATTTCATACATTAGCCATATCCCTAACCCTAGCCCTAACCAAACCCCAAACCAAGCCCTAATAGGAGCCTTAACCCTAGCTTTAACCCTAACCCTAAACCTAAACCTAACCCAGAACTTAGCCCTAAACTTTACCCTAACACTAGCCAGAATTCTAACCATAACCCTAGCCCTATCACTAGCTCTAACCCTATGCATTACCCTAACCATAACCATAACTCTAATGGTAACCCTAGGCCTAACCCTAAACTTATCCCTAACCCTAAACTATTTCATTAACCTAAACCTAACATGAACCCAAAACCTAACCCTATCATTACCCTAACCGTAACCATAATGTTAATTGAAGCCCTAAACCTAAACCTTAATCTAACCCAAACCCTAACTCTGACCCTTCCTGTGATAATATACCTAGCTCTAACCCTGACCCTACCCCTAAAGCTAACCCTTATACTAGACGTAGCCATAAACCTAACCCTAAAACTATCCCTAAACATAACCCTAGATGTGACATTTTCCCTAGCCGCAATTCTAGCCCTAACCTTCACACAAACTAAACCCATAACCCTAACCCTAACCCTAGCCCTAATCCTATCCATAACCTTATCCCTAAATTTAGCTCTAATCCTATCAATTACCCTAAACCTAACCTTCATTGTATTCTTAACCCTATATAAAACCCTAACCCTTTTCTAACACTAACTTTAGCCCAAACCCTAACACTAACCCTAAACCTAAAACTACCCCTAACCTAACCTGACATCTAACCCAATATATTACCCTAACTCTAATGATAATCTTATCCCTAAACCTAACACTAACCCTAAACCTAAAACTACCACTAACCCTAACCCAACATCTAAACCTATCCATTAACCCAACTCTAAAATAACCTTAGCCCTAACCCTAACACTAACCCTAACCTTAACCATAAATCTAACCCTAGATATAATCCTAAACCTAACCCTAACCTTAGCACTAACCCTAGCTCAAAACCTAACCTGTACCCTAAACCTAACCCAAACCCTAAACCTAGCCTAACTCTAACCCTAATTCTAGCACTAATCCTATCCAAAACCATATCCCTAACACTAGCTCTAATGCTATCAATTACCCTAACAATAACCCTAACCCAAATACTACCCCTAGGCCTAACCCTAACCCTATCACTCACCATAACTCTACCAATTACCCTAATCTTAACCTGAATCCTAAACCTAAACCTATCCATAAACCTAACTCTAATTCTAACCCTAACACTAATTTGAGCCCTAACCCTAATAATTAACCTAACACAAACCCAAAACCTGACCCTGACCCTAAAAATACACCTTACTTTTAACCTGGGCCTTACCCTAAACCTAATATTAGACATAGCCATGAACTTAACCCTATAACTATCCCTAGCTATAACCCTAAACCTGACATTATTCCTATCCCTACAACTTGCCCTAACCCTAACACAAACCCTAGCCCTCATCCTAACCAGAAATCTAGCCTTAATTTTAACACAAACTTAACCCAAACCTAAACCTAATTCTAATCATCACCCTAGCCTTAAACCTAGCTATAACTCCATCCCTTCCCCTAAACCTAACTCTAAACCTAATCCTAAACATAGCTCTAATCCTAGGACAAACTCTAACACCAATCCTAGACATATTCCTACCCCTAATTTAGCCCTAAACTTAACCCTAACCCTAGCCTTACGACTAACTCTAACTATTGTCCTAGCTCTATTCCTAGTTCTAACCCTATCCCTTACCATAACCCAAACACTAGACCTAACCCTAGCCCTAACCCAAGCCATAGCCCTAACCCTAGAATTAATCATAACTCTAAATGTACCCCTAAGCCTAAACTCACCCTATCCCTAGCAATAACACTAACATTAATTGTAAAACTACCCTTGACTTTATCCTTAAACCTAAAAAATAACAAGCCATAGCACTAACCCTAACCTTAACCTAAACCAAATCCTAACCCTACATCTAGTCCTAAGCCTACCCCTAATTCGAGTCCTATCCCTAACAATAAAACTAAACCTGACCCTGACTCTGAACCTAACACTAACTCTAGCTCAAAAATCACCCTGAACTTAAACCTAACCATAAAACTAGACTTAGCCATAACCGTAACCCTAAAATTAGCCTTAATCATAACCCTAATTCTTACATTGGCTGTATCCCTAACACTAGCCCAAATGTTACCCAAAATCTAGCCCTAATGCGAGACTCAACTCTTGCTTTAATCCTAACAATAAACCTAAACCAAGTCCTAACCTTTACCCTAAACCTATCCCTAAATTTAATCCTTCCACTAACCATAAACCTAACACTAACCCAAACACTAACACTAACACTAACCATATGCCTAGTGCTAACCCTAGCTCTAACCCTATCCATTACCCTAACCCTAACCCTAATCCTAACCCTAATGCTAACCCTCGGCCGAACCCTAACACATTTGCTAACCCTAACCTATCCATTACCCTAAACATAACCCTAACCCTAAACCTAACCAAACACTAAACTTAGATGTAACACTAACCTTCAACTAGCCCTAATTGTAACCCTAGTTCTTACATTGGCCGTAGCCCTAAAGCTAACACAAAACCTAGCCTAGTACTAATCCAAGCTCTAACCCTAGTTTAAATCTAACTTGAAACCTAACCCTGGCCGTAACCCTAACCCTAACCCTAGCCCTAACACTAGCACTAACACTATCCCTTACCCTAAGCCATACTCTAACCCTAAAGCTACCCTAGTCCTAAACCTAATTCTTAGCCTAACCCAAAACCTAACTCTATTACTAGTCCTAACCCTAATCCTCAATCTAGATGTATCACTATCCCAAACCTAAACCTAACCCTGACCCTTATTCTGACACCTAACACTAACCACAGGTCTAATCCTGACCCTAACCCTAAACCGACCCCTAACTTTGGCACTACCTGTAACCTTATACATATACCTTACCCTAACACTTGACCTAGACCTAAACTTAATCCTTTATCTAGTGATAACTCTAGGCCTAGCCCTAAACAAAAACTTAGTCTTAGCCCTAATAATAACCCTTAACCTAACCAAACACTAAGCCTACCCATACACCAAACCCTAGTCCTAATGTTGGCCCTAACAATAAACCTAAACCTAAACTGAACACTGACCCCTACCCTAACAAAAACCCTAGCCCTAAAACTTATCCTAACAACAACAACAACAACAAAAAAACAACCCTACACTAGACCTATCCATATCACTAACACTGAAACTAGCCATCACCATAGGCCAAAACCTACCTCTAACTTTATCCATTACCCTAAACCTAACCCTAAACCTAATGCTAACCCTAGCCCTAACCCTCACACTGACTCTATCCTCAACCTCATCCTAGTCCAAACACTAACTTAATGCCGAAACCTTAAACTTAACCTAACCCTAACACTAACCCATGGCCTAAACCTAAACTTAACCTTAACCCTAGCCAGAATCCTAACCTTAACCTTATCCCTAACCCTAGCTCTAAGCCTACATATTACCCTAACTCTAACCCTAACCTTAATGATAACCCTAGCCCAAAACCTAGCACTAAACCTACCCATTACCCTAACCCTAACCCTAACCCTGATGATAACCCTAGCCCTTACCCTAAATGTACCCTAACCCTAACCCTAGACATAAACATAAACCTAACCTTTGCCATAGAGCTAACCCTTGCTCAAACCCTAACCATTACCCCAAACCTAATCCTAAACTTATCCCTAACACTAACCTTAAGCCTAAACCTAAACCTAATCCTAACCCTAACATGACATCAAACCCTATCCAATAACCTAAACCTAATGATAACCCTAGCCCTAAACTTAACATTAACCTTGACCCTAACCATAACTATAACCTAGACCTAACCCTAAACGTTACACTTGCCCTAGCGCTAACCATAGCTCAAACTCTAAACCATACCCTAAACCTAAAACTAACCCTAACCCTAGGCCTAAACTCTAGCCCTAATAATATCCATAACCCTAGCCCTAACCCTATCCCTTAACCTAAGCACATCCATAAACATAAGGCTAACCCTAGGCCTAATCTTAACCCTTTTGCTAACTCTAACCCAATCAATTACCCTACACCTAACATGAACCCTAAAATCACATCTATCATTACTCTAACCAAATCCTAATGCTAATTCAAGCTCTAAACCTAAACCCTAACCTAAACCAAACCTGAAACCTAATTCTAACCCTAATAACACCCCTAGCTCTAAACCTGACCCTTACACTAAACCTAACCCTTACACTAGACCTAGCCATAAATCTAACCCTCAATCTATCCCTAACGTAAGCCCAGACCTGACACTAGTCCTAGTCCTAATTCTTGACATAACCCTAAAACAAACCCTAGGCCTCATCCTAGCCCTAAGCCTAGCCTTATTACTAAATCAAAGCATAACCCTAGCTCTAACCAAAATTCTAAACTTTGACCTAGCCCTAAAACCACCTCTAACCCCATCCCTTCCCCTAAACCTAACCTATCCCTAACCTATCCCTAAACCTAAACCTAAGCCTAAAACTAGGCCTAACACTACAAACGCTAGACCTAATCCTAGTCCTAACATAGCCCTAAAACTAACCTAACCCTAGCCCTAAGACTAACTCTAAGTCTCGCCTTAGACCTATTTCTAGTTCTAACTCTATCACTTACCATAATCCTATCACTTGCCTTTACATTAGCCCTAAGCCCAGCTCTAGCCCTAATCCTATATCTAACTCTAACTCTAAATCTAACCCTAACCCTAAGCTAAACCTCTCACTAACACAAGCTGTAACACTAATGCTAATCTTAACACTAGCCCTAACCTGGCCCTAGCCCTAAAAAACAACCAAGCCATAGCCCTAACCCTAACTTTTAACATAAACCAAACCCTAAGCCTACACCTAGCCCTAAATCTAGCTCTAATTCGAGTCCTATCCCTAACCCTAAAACAAACACTTACCCTGACTCTGACCCTAACACTAAACGTAGCTCTAAAAATCACTCAAAAACTAAACCTAATCCTAACCCTAGACCTAGCCGTAACCCTAACCCTAAAGCTAGTTCTAATCGTAACCCTAGTTATTACATTGGCTGTAGCCCTAAACCTAGCCCTAACCTAACTCAAAACCTATCCCTAATCAGAGCCCTAACACTACCTTTAACCCTAACCATAACCCTAATTCTAGCCCTAACCATTACCCTAAACCTAACCCTAACCCTAACCCCTGACATAACCCAAACCTAACCCTAACCCTAGCCTTAATCCTAACCATAAACCTAGCCCTAACCCCAGCTGTCAACCTATCCATTACCCTAATCCTCATCCTAAACATAATGATAACCCTAGGATAACCCTAAACCTATTCCTAACCATACACTTATACATTACCCTAAATCTAACCTGTACCTTAAACCTAACCATATCAATCAACCTAATCCTAACCCTAATAATCTTAACCCTAAAACTATCTCTAACCATAACCCTAGACCTGACATTAGCCCTAGCCCTAATGAAGCCCTAACCCTAAAACAAACTCTAGCCCTAATCTTAGGCTGATTCCTAAACCTAACCCTAACCATAGACCTAACCCTAAATTTAACCCTCACCCTAGTTCTAAAGCTAGCTATAACATCATACCTAACCATAACCATAACCATAACCCTAGCCATAAACCTAGGCTCAGCCTTAATACTAACCCTAACTCTAATCAAAGCTCTAATTAAGTCCTAATTCTAATCCTAAATCTAACATTAACACTAAGAGTTACTCTAACTCTTGCCCTAGGCCTATCCCTAGCTCTAACCCTATCCCTTATGATAACTCAAACCCTAGCCCTAACCCTAGCCCTAACCTTCACTGTAGCCATAAACCTAGATCTAACCCTAACTCTAAATCTAACCCTAACCCTAAGCTTAAACCGAACCCTAACACTAGCTCTAAACCTAACGCTAATTTGAAAACTAGCTCTAACCCAAGCCCCAGCTCTCAAGCAAAACCGAGCCATTTCACTGACCCTAACCTTTAACCAAACAAAACCCTAACTCTACACCTAGCCCTAACCCTAGCCCTAATTCGAGTCCTAACCCTAACCCTAGAACTAATACTAACCCTGACTCTGACCTTAATACTAACCCTAGCTCTACACATCACCCTATCCCTAAACCTAATCCTAACACTAGACCTCAATCTAAACCTAACCCTAATACTAGCCCTAATCATAATGACAGTTTTTAAATTAGTCATAGCCCTAAACATAACACAAAACCTAGCCCTAATCCAAGGCCTAACCGATAGCTTTAACCCTAATCCTAACCCTGGCCCTAACTCTAACCCTATCCCTAGTACTAATCCTAGCTCTAACCCTATTTCTTAAACTTAGTCAAACCCTCACCCTATTGCTACCCTAGTCCTAACCCTAATTCTAAGCCTACCCCAAACCCTAACTTTATTACTAGTACTAACCCTAACCCTCATTCTAGCTCTAAACTTAACCCAAACCCTAACTCTAACCCTGACCCTTATTCTGACGCTAACACTAAGCCTAGGTTTAAACCTTTCCCTAACCCTTATCCGAAACCTAACACTAGCCCTATCATTAACCCTAACACCAAACCTAACCATAACACTAGCCCTAGACATAAACCTAATCCTAAATATAGCCATAATCCTAGCTTTAGCACTAACAATAACCCCTAACCTAAACCAAACACTAACTCTACCCCTAACCTAACCCTAGTCCTCATTCTGGACCTAACCCTAAACCTAATCCTAACCTGAACCCTGACAATTACCCTAACAAAAACCGTAACTCTAAACCTTATCTTAACCCAAAAACGAACCCTAACACTAGATGAACTCTAAATCTAGCCATAACCATAACTCTAGCTCTCACATTACCCATATACCTAACACTAGACCTAAATCTCACACAAAACCTAGTCCTAATTACAGCCCTAAACCTAACCCTAAGCATAACTCTAACCCTAAACCTAGCTCTAACCCTAACCCTAACCCTCGTTCTAGCCCTAACACTAGCTCAAACCCTAAAACTTACCCTAAAATAACCATATCCCAAACCCTAAACCTCACCCTAACTCTAGCCCTAATCCTAACTGTAACCATAGCCCAAACACTAGCTCTAATTCTCTCCATTACACTAACAATAACCCTATAACTAATGCTAACCCTAACCCTATACCTAACCCTAACCCTACCCTAGCCTTGACCGTAAACCTAACCCTTGCCCTAGCCCTAAACCAACTCAATCCCTAACCCTTACACTTAACCTAACCCTAACACTAACACAAGGATTGACCCTAAAACTAAGTCCAGCCCTTATCCTAACCTTAACCCTAGCCCTAACCAACCCTAGCTCAAAACCTACATATTACCCTAACGGTAAACTTAACCCTAATGATAACATAAGACCTAAAGCTAAACCTACCAAAAACATAAACATAAACTAACCCTAGAACTAACAGTGAACCTAAACCTAACCCTAAATCTAAGCTAGCTCAAACACTAACCCTAATCCTAAACCTCAACCTAACGCTAACCTAAACCTAAACCTATCTTTAACCTGACATCTAAACCTATTACCCTAACCCTAATGATAACCCGAGCCTTAACCGTAACACTAACCATGACCATAACCCTAGACCAAACCCTAAAATAATCTTAGCCATAGCCAAAATCCTAGTTCAAACCCTAAACCGTACCCTAAACCTAATCCTAAGTGTAATCCTCAACCTAACCCTGACCCTAACCCTAACTCTAGCCCTAATCCTAACCATTATCCTAGCCCTAACCCTAGGTCTAACCCTATAAATTACCCTAATGATAACCATAACCCTAATGCTAACCCTAGGCCTAACCCTAAACCTATCACAAACCTTAACCATATCCATTACCTTAAACCTAAGCTAACCCTAAACCTAACACTATCCATTACCCTAACCCTAATTCTAACCTTAAAGCTCATTTGAACTTAACCCTAAACCCTAACCTAACCCAAACCTGAAGCCTGACCCTGACTCTAAGAATACCCTAGCTCTTAATCTGACCCTTTCCCTCAACATAACACTTTAATTTGTCCTAGCCATAAAACTACCCTAAAACAAGCACTAAGTATAAACCCAGACCTGACATTAGTTCTAGCCCTAATTCTTGCCCTAAACCTAACACAAAACCAAGCCCTAATCCTAGCCTTAAATTTTGCCTCAATCCTAAACCTAACCATACCCCTAATTCTAACCCTAAAGCTAATGATAAAACTAGCCCTAACCCTAAACAGCACTAAAACAAAACCGAGCAACAGGTCTCACACTAACCTTAACTTAAACCAAATCCTAGCACTACACCTAGATCTAACCCTAGCCCTAATTCGAGTCCTAATCATAACCTTAAAAATAACTCTGAACCTGACTTATATCCTAACACTCATGCTAGCTCTAAACACCACCCAAACCCTAAACCTACAGTAATTCTATCCCTGGACCTAACCCTAAACGTAGCCCTAACCCTAGCTCAAAACATAACCTTTATGCTAAACATAATCATAAACCTAAAACTAACCCTAGTTCTAACACTAACTCTAACTCTAACTCAAGGCATATTCGTAACCATAACTCTAGTTCTAACCCTATCAATTACCCTAAACATAACAATTACCCTAATGCTAATCCTAAGCCTAACCCTAGCCCTATCACTAATGCTAACTGTATCAATTACCCTAAACCAAACCTGAACCTTAAAACAAACCCTAACTATAACCTAACCCTAACCCTAATGCTAATTTGAGCCATAAAGCTAAATCCTTACCTAAGCCAAATCCTACTCCTAATAATTTCCCAAGTGTTAAACCTGAACTTTTCCCTAATCCTAACCCTTACACTAGACGCAGCCATAAGCCTAAACCTAAAACTATATTTAACTGTAACCCTAGACCTGATATTAGCCCTAGCACTAATCCTAGCCCCGAATCTAAAACAAACACTAGCCCTCATCCTAGCCCTAAACCTAGCCTTAATCATAACCCTAACTCCAACCCTAGCCCTAACCCTAACTTTAACCCTCACCCTACGTCTAAATCTAGCTATAACATCATTCTTCATCCTAAACATAAACCTAACCCTATCTCTACCACTAGGCCTAAGCTAAACACTAACACTAGCCCTAATCCTACCCCTAATTTAAACCTATCCCAAATCCTAACTCTATTTTAGCCCTATCACTAACTCTAACTCTCACACTAGCTCTATCCCTAGTTCTAAACCTATCCCTTACCATAACTCTAACCCTGGCCCTAACGCTTGCCCTATCTTTAATCCTAGCCTAATCCTAGATCTAAAACTAATTATAAATGTAACCCTAACTCTAAGTCTAAGCCTAACATGAACACTAGCCCTAACCCTAATACTATTTGTAAAACTAGCCCTAACCCTAACCCTAGGACTAAAACAAAACCGAGCAATAGACCTAACTCTAAACATTAACGTAAACCAAACCTAAACTACTACAAGAACTAATCCTATCCCTAATTGAGTCCTAACCTTAACCTTAAAACTAACCCTGAGCCTGACTCATATCCTAACACTTACCCTAGCTCTAAACCTTAACCTTAAACAGAACCCTAACAGTAAACCTAGCCCTAATTTGAGTCCTAACTCAAACCCTAAAACTAACCCTGAAACTGACTCCTATCCTAAAAATAACACTAGCTCTAAATATCACCCTAACCTTAAATCTAACACAAACACTAGAAGTACCCCAACCCTAACCCTAAAGCTAACCCTAATTGTAACCCTGGTTCTTTTATTACCTGTTGCCCTAACCCTAGCCCTAACACTAACACAAAAACTAGCCCTAATCTGATCCCTACACCTAGATTTAACCCTAATCCTACTCCTAACCCTACCCCTAACACTAGCTCTAAACCTATCCCTAACCCTAAGGAAAAACCCTAACACTAATGGTAATCCTAGACCTATCCCTAATCCTCAGGCTAATAAAACTCTCACTATATTAATAGTCCTAACCCTAGTCTTCATTCTAGCTCTAACCCTATCCCAAATCTTAATCCTAACCACGACCCATATTCTGACCATAACACTAACCTAGGTCTAAACCTGACCCTAACGCTAGATCAAACCATAACACTAGCCCTACTAGTAACCTTACACCTAAACCAGACCCTATCACTAGCCCTAGACCTAAACCTAATCCTAAATCTAGCCTTAACTCTAGCTCTAGACCTAAACAAAATCCTAGCCTTAGCTCTAACAATAACACTTAATTTAACACAAAGACTAATCCTACCCCTAGACATAAACCTAGTCCCAATTCTGGCTTTAACCTTAACTCTAACTCTAACCTGAACACTGACGCTGTCTTTAACACTAAACCTGACCCTAACTGAAAACCTAAACCTAACACTAGAAATAGCCATAACCCTAATTCTACAACTAGCCCTAATCATAATCCTAGCTCTTACATTACCCATAGCCCTAACTCTGTGCCTTAATCTAACACAAAACCTGGAGCAAATTCTAGGCCTAAATCTAGCCCTAAGCATAACCCCAACCCCAACCTTAGCCGTAACCCTAACCCTAAACCTAACCCTAGCCTTAGTATTAAACCTTACTCAAAGCCTAACCCTTACCATAAATATAAACTTAGACCTTACTCTAAACCCGAACCCAAGCCCTAACCCTAAACTTAACCATATCCCTAAGCCTAACTCTAAACCTACACCTTACCCAACCCTACACCTAACTGTATTGATAACCCTAGCCTTAACCCTAACCCTAACCCTAACCCTAACCCTAACCAGAAAACTAACAATAGACTTAACCGTAAAACTAACACTCGACATAGCCCTAACCCTAGCTCAAAACCTAACCCGTACCATAAACCTAAACATAAACATAGCCTTAACATTAACCCTAAAATTAAATCTAATCCTAAACCTAAACCTACATCTAACTATACACATTACTCTAACCCTTATCCTAACCCTAATGAGAACCTTAGCCCTAACCTTAACCCTAATCCTAAACCTACCATAATCCTGTCCCTAGGCCTAAGGCTGAGCCTAATCTTTAACCTACCCCTAGCTCTAACACTAGCTCAAACCCTAGCCCTTACCCTAAACATAACCCTAGCCCAAATCCTAACCCCAATCCTAGCCCTAATCCTAAACATAAGCATAGCCCAATCCCTAGCTCAAACTCTATCCATTACCCTAACCATAACACTAAATGTAAGGCTAAACCTAGCCCTAACACTAACCCTAACTATAACTCTATCCCTAGCCCTGATTCTAATCTGAAGACTCAACCTAGCCCTAATACTTACTCAATCCCTGACCCTTACCCCTAATCTAACCATAAGAAAATGATAAGCCTAACCCTAACCCTCACCCAAGACCTAATCCTAAACTTGAAACTAGACTTAACCTTAGCTCTAACCCTACCCATTACCCTAACCCTAACCGTAAACGCCATGATAACACTAGCCTTAACCCTAAAACTACTCTAACACTAAGTGTAAACCTAACCCTAGTCCTAACCATAAACCTAACCCTTTCCGTAGTCCTAACCCTAGCTCAAACTCTGACAATTATGCTAAACTTAACACAAACCTTAGTCCTAAACCTAAACCTAACCCTAACCATAACCCGACATCTAAACCTGTCCATTACCTTAACCCTAATGATAACCCTAATCGTAACCCTAGACCAAATCCTAAACCTAACCCTATCCTTAGCATTAACCGTAGCTCAAACCCTAACCCATACCCTAAACCTAACCCTAGACTTAAAACTAACCCTAACCCTAATTCTAGCCCTAATCCTAAACATAACCCTAGCTCTAACCCTAGCTCTAACCCTATCCATTACCCTAATGATAACCATAAACCTAATGCTAACCCTAGGCCTAACCCTAACCCTATCCATTACCCTAAATCTAACCTGAGCCCTAAACCTAAACTGAAGTCTAAACCTAACCTTATCCATTACCCTAACCCTAACTCAAACCTAATGGTATAACCCTGAACCTCAACCTAACCCAAACCCAAAACCTGACTCTATTATAATACCCCTAGCTCTCAACTTGAACCTCACCCTAAACCTCACTCTGACACTAGACATAGCCATAAATCTTACCCCAAAACTATCCCTGACCATAACCCTAGACTTGATAATAGCCCTAGCCCTAATTCTTGCCATAACCCTAACAAAAACACTAGCCTTCATCCTAGCCCTAAACCTAGCCTTGATCCTAACCTGAACAATAACTCTAGCCCTATCCCTAATTTTATCCCTCGGCCTAGTTCTGAACCTTGCTATAACCCCATCCCTTCCCCCAAATCTAACCCTAACTCTAACCCTAGTCTTATCCCTTACACTAATCCTAGACCTGATCCTAGCCTTAATTTAGCCCTAACCCTACCACTAGCGCTAAGACTAACTCTAACTCTCGCCCTAGCCCTATTCCAAATCTAATCCTATCCCTTACCATAACCCTCACACTTGCCCTAACCTTAACCCTAACACTAGCCCTAGCCCTAACCTTAGAACTAAAAATAACTCTAAGTCCAACCCTAACCCTAAGCCTAAACCTCACATTAACACTAGCCCTAACACTAACACTAATCCTAAAACTAGCCCTAATCTAGTTGAAGCCCTAAAACAAAACCGAGCCATAGCCCTAACCCTAACCCTTAACCTAAACCAAAACGTAACCCTACACCTAGCCCTAACCTTAGCCCTAATTCCAGTCCTAACCTAACCCTAAATCTAACATTATTCTGACTCTGACCTTACACTAACCCTAGCTCTAACATCACCCTAAAAGTATACCTAACCCTAGAACTAGAACTAGCCCTAACCGTAACCCTAAAAGTAGCTCTAATCATATCTCTAGTTTTTACATTAGCTGTAGCCCTAATCCTAGCCCTAACCTAACACAAAATATAGCCCTAAACTGAGCCCTACATCTCATTATAACCCTAACCCTAAACCTAGCCCTAAGCATTATCCTAAACCTAAACCTAACCCTAAAACTGGCCCTAAACCTAAACCTAACCCTAGACTTAATCCTAACCATAATCCTAGCCCTAACTCTATCTCTAACCCTATCCATTACCCTAAACATAACACTAAACCTAATGCTAACCCTAGCCTTAAACTTAACCCTAATCCGAAACCTAGACCTGACACTAACCCTAACCATCTCCCTAGCCCTATCCATAGCTCAAACCCTAACACTTACCCTAAACCTAACCCTAACACTAACCCTAGGCCTAACCCTAGCCCTAATCCTAGCCATAAACCTAGGCTTTAACCTATCCATTACCCTAAACATAAGCCTAAACCAAACATAGCTCTAAACATAGCTCTAACCCCACCCATTACCCTAACGCTAAATATAAACGTCATGATAACACTGGCCCTAACCCTAAACCTACTCTAACACTAACTGTAAACTTAACAATAGTCCTAACCCTAAGCCTACTCTAACCCTAACTGTAAACCTAACCCAAGACCTAACCGTAAACCCAACCCTTGCCTTAGTCCTAATCCTACCTCAAACCCTAACAGTTACACTAAACTTAACACTAACCCTAGACCTAAACCCAATTTTAACCCTATCCATTTAGGCCTAACCCTAAACCTATTGCTAACACTAATCCTATCTATTACCTAAACCTAACCTGAACACTAAATCTAACCCTAACAGTTATGCTAAGCCTAAGCCTAACCCTAACCCTAATGCTAATTTGAGCCCTAAAACTAAACCAAAACCTAACCCAAACTCTGAGCAAGACACTGACTCTAATAACACACCTAGCTCTAAACCTGACCCTTACCCTAAACATCACCCTTAAACTAGACCTAGCCATAAAACTAACCCTAACATTATCCCTAACCGTAACCCTAGACCTCACATTATCCCTGTACCTTATTCTTGCCTTAAACCTAACACAAACCTGAGCCATCATCCTAGTCCTAAAATTAGCCTTAATCATAACCTGAACCCTATCCCTAGCCAAAACCCTAATTTCAACCTTTGCCCTAGTTCTGAACCTAGGTATAGCCATATCCCTTCCCCTAACCCTAATCCTAACCCTAATACTGTCAATAACAATAACCCTCGCCCTTACCCTAGGCCTAATCCTAACACTAACCATAGCTCTAATCCTAGCCCTAATTTATTCCTAACTGTATCCCTAATCTAACCCTAGCCCTAAGACTAACCCTAACTCTAACCCTAGACCTATTTCTAGTACCAAACTTATCTATTGCATAACCCTAACACTAGCCCTAACTTAAGTCCTAACCCTAGCCCTAGTCCTAAACCTAGAACTAAACCTAACTCTAAACCTAACCCTAACTCTAAATCTAAACCTCACACTAACACTAGCCCTAACCCTAATTCTAATTTGAAAACTAGCCCTAAACATAGCCATAGCCCACAAATAAAACTGAGCTAAAGCACTAATCCTAAACCTTAACCTAAACCAAATCCTAATGCTACACCTAGTCCTAATCCTATCCCTACAACTAATACTGAACCTGACTCTGACCCTAAAACTACTTCTAAAAATCACCCTAACCCTTAACTTAACCCAAACACTAGACCTAGCCCTAATTCTAACTCTAAAACTATCCCTAACCATAAAGCTAGTTCTTACATTAGCCATAGCTATAACCCTAACACAAAAACTAGCCCTAATCTGAGCCTCAACCCTAGCTTTAATCCTAACCCTAACATTAACACTAACCCAAAACCCTAGCTCTAAACCTATTCCTTACACTAAGCCAAAAACTCACACTTATGCTACCCTAGTTCTAATCCTAATTCTTAGCTTACCCCAATCCCTAACTCTATTACTAGTCCTAAACCTAGCCCTCATTCTATCTTTAACATTAACCTGAAGCCTAAGCCTAACCCTTAACCTTATTCTGACCCTAACTCTAACCCTAGGTCAAAGCCTGACCTTAACACTAAACCGAACACTAACACTAGCTCTACCAATAAACCTATACCTAAACTTAACCATAACACTAGCACTAGACCTAAATTTAATCCTAAATATAGCCATAACTCTAGCCCTAGTCCTAAACAAAACCTAGCCGTAGCCCCAAAATAACCATTAACCTAACACAAAGACTAACCCTATCCCTAGACCTGACCCTAGTTCTAATTCTGGCC
This sequence comes from Marmota flaviventris, assembly GCF_047511675.1. Classification (NCBI taxonomy): domain Eukaryota; kingdom Metazoa; phylum Chordata; class Mammalia; order Rodentia; family Sciuridae; genus Marmota; species Marmota flaviventris. The sequence goes on from NW_027287696.1 coordinate 55,216, forward strand.
CTAACCATAAACCCAATGCTAACCCGAATACTGATGCTTACTCAAAAACAAACCCTAGTTCTAAACCTTATCCAAACCCAAGACTTACACCTAACACTAGACATATCTATAACCCTAACCCCCAAAACTAGCCATAACCGTAACTCTAGCTCTTACATTACCCATAGCTTTAACACTAGCCATAAACTTCACACAAAACCTAGCCCTAATACAAGCCCTAAACCTAGACCTAAGCATAACCTTAACCCTAATCCTAGCCCAAACCCTAAACCTAATGCTTGCCCTAGCCCTAACCCTAGCTCAAACTCTAAAATTTACCCTAAATATAACCCTAGCTCTAACCCTAACCCTAACCCTATCCCTAATCCTAACTGTAACCATAGCCCAAATTCTACCTCTAAATATACCCATTGCCTTAAATATAACCCTAACCCTAATGCTAACCCTAGCCCTAACCCTAAACCTAACCCTCACTGTAGCCCTGATTCTAATCCTAACCCTCACCCTAGCCCTAACCCTAGCTCAACACTAACACTTACCCTAAACCTAACTCTAACAGTAACCCTAGGAGTAACCCAAACCCTAGCCCTATTTCTACCCTTAACCTTAGCCCTAACACTAGCAATAAACCTATACATTACTCTAAACATAAGCCTAAACCAAATGCTAACTCTAGGCCTAACCCTAACCCTGTCCCTAACACTAACCCTATACATTACTCTAAACCTAACCTGAACTGTAAACCTAACTCTATCCATTACTCTAACCCTAACCCTAACCCTAATGCTAATTTGAGCCCTAACCTTAAACCTTAACCCAAACCAAACCCTAACACAGACTCTGACTCTAATAATAACCTAGCTCTATAACTAACCCCTACCCTAAACCTAACCCTTACACTAGACCTAGCCATAAACCTATCCCTAACACTATCAGTAAACATAACCCTATACTTGACATTAGCCCTAGCCCTGATCCTAGCCCTAACCCTAACACAAACCCTAGCCCTCATCCTAGCCCTAAACCTAGACTTAATCCTAATCTGAACCCTCACCCTATCCCTATCCCTAATTAAACCCTCGCCCTAGCACTGAACCTAGCTATATAACCCCATCCCTTCCCCTAAAACTAACCCTAACCCTAGCCCTAACCATAGGCCTAGCCCAAACCCTTTTCAAAGTGCTAATCCTAGCCATATTTCAACCCTAACCTTAACCGTACCCCTAATCCTAGCCCTAAGACTAACTCTAACTCACACCCTAGTGCTATTTCTATTTATAACTCTATTCGTTACTGTAACCCTCACAATAGCCCTAACCTGAGCACTAACTCTAGCCATAGCCCTAACCCTAGATCTAACCATAACTCTAAATTTAACCCTAAACTTTAGCCTAAACCTCATTCTACCACTAGCTCTAACACTTTTGCTAATCCCAAAACTGTCCTAATCCAAGCACTAGCCCTAAAACAAAACCGAGCCATTGCTCTAACACTAAACCTTAACCTAAACCAAACCCTAACCCATAACCAGCCATAACTCAAGCTCTAATTAGAGTCTTAGGCCTAAAAATAACCCTCACCCTGACTCATATCCAAACACAAACCCAGCTCTAAACATCACCCTAACCCTAAAACAAATGCTAACACTAGACCAAGCCGAAATCCTAACCCTAAAACTAACCCTATTTGTAACCCTAGTTCTTACATTGGCGTTAGCCAAACCCTAGCCCTAACTGTAACACAAAAACAGCCCTAATCCAAGCCATATCACTAGATTTAACCACAACCTTAACCCTAAAACTAGCCCTAAACCAAACCCTAATCCTAGCCCTAAACTTAGCTCTAATCCTATCCATTACCCTAAGCCAAACACTATTCATAATGCTAACTCTAGTCCTAATCCCAATCCTGAGCCAAACCCAAACAATAACACTATTACTAGTCCTAACACTATCCCTCCTTCTAGATCTAACCCTAACCCAAAAGCTCACTCTAATCTTCACCCTTATTTTGTCCCTAACATTAATTATAGGTCTAAATCTGACCCTAAACTGAAACTGAAACCTGAAACTAGCCCTACCAGTAAACTTTTACCTAAACCTAACCCTAACACTAGCCCTAGACCTAAAACTAATCCTAAATCTAGCTATTACTCTAGCCCTTGACCTAGACAAAAACTTAGTGCTAGCCCTGACAATAACCCTTAACCTAAACCAAACACTAACCCTACCACTAGACCTAACTCTAGTCCTATTCTGGCTTTCACCCTAACCCTGACTTTAACCTAAACAGTGGCCCTGACACCAATATCAAATCTAGTTCAAAAACTGACCCTAACCCAAAACCTAAACCTAACAATACACCTAGCCATAACCCTAACCCTAAAACTAGCTCTAATCAGAACCCTAGATCTTACATTACATATAGCACTATCCCTAGGCCTAAACCTAACACAAAAATTAAATAACCCTAAACCTAATCGAGGCCTAAACCTACCCTAAGCTAATTTCAGCCTAAGCATAGGTAAGCATAACCCTCACCCTAACCCTAACCCTAGTCCTAACCCTAACCCTAACCCTCACCTTAGCCCTAACTAGCTCAAAGCCTAACCCTGAGTCTAAATATAACCCTACCACTATGCCTAACCATAGCCCTAATCCTAACCTTAACCCTAGACCTAACACTAGCTCCACCCCTAGCCATTACCCTAACTCTAACCCTAGCCCTAATGATAACCCTGTCCCTAACCCTGACCGAAACACTAATGCAAACCTTAAACCTAACCCTAGTCCTAACTCTAAACCTAAACCTTGCCATACCTTAACCCTAACTCAAACCCTAACCCTTAACCTAAAACCAACAGTAAACATAGCCCTAAAATGAAACTTAAACCTAAACCTAACCTTAACCATAAAGCTAACCTTACATATAACCTAACGTATTACCCTAAACCTAATCCTAACCCTAATGAAAACCCTAGCCCTACCCCTAAACCTAACCCTGAGCATAAAACTAAACCTAACCCTCGTCCTAGACCTAACCCTAGCTTGAAACCTAAACTTTACCCTAAATATAACCCTAAACCTTCACTAAACTAGGGTTAATAGCCCTAACCTCAAACCTAACCTAACTCTAGCCCTAATCCTAACTTACCCTAGCCCTCATCATAGCTCTAACCCTATATATTATCCTTATGATAACCACAATCCTAATGCTAACCCTAGGCCTAATCCTAACCCTTTTGCTATCACTAAAGCTCTCCATTGCCCTAAACCTACCCTGAAACCTAAACCTAACCCAATTAATTACCCTAACCCTAACACTAACCCTAATGCTCATTTGAGCCCTATCCCTAAACCTTAACCTAAAACAAACCTTAACCCTGATCCTGACCCTAAAAATACACCTAGCTCTAAACCTGACCCTTACTTTAAGCCTCACACTTACACTGGACCTAGACACAAACCTAACCCTAAATCTACCCCCAAAATGTAACACTATACCTGACATTAGCCCTAGACCTAATTCTAGACCTAACCCTACAACAAATCCTAGCCCTCATCCTAGCCCTAAACCTAGCCTTAATTATGACCCTCACCATAAACCTAGCCTTAACCCTAATTCTAACCCTCACCCTACTTTTAAACCCAGCTATAACACCATACCTTACTGCCGCAGTCTGGCTGCAGCAAACTAACTGGGGGGTGATGAGCAATTTGTGAAGGTTGATACAGCAGGAGTGGGAGCCGTTTATTGTAGGACAGGAGGGGTTTATATACATAACTGAATACAGAGCTTAACTTAATTAACATAAACTAGATATAGCAGTCAACCAATAAGGAATCATAATCTTAATGATTACACACAGCTTAACTTAATTGACACAATCTAGACACAGCAGTCACTCATTAAGGAATCTCTATCATCTTAATGGCTCTCTGGCATTACTTCTCGATCCACTACCTCTGGCAAAATGCCAGGCACCATCTTGACTTGTTTACAGAACCTAACACCTTACCCTAAAATTAACTATAACCCTAGCCCTAACACTAAGCCTAAACTGAACACTAACCCTAGCCCTAATCCTAGCCCTAACTTAGCCCTATCCCTAAAACTAACCAAAACTCTAGGCCTAAGACTAACTCTAACTCTCACCATAGCCCTAGCCCTAGTTCTAACGCTATCTGTTACTGTAACCATAACCCTAGCCCTATTCCTAGGCCTAATCCTAGATCTAATGCTAAATCCAAATCTAACCCTAACCCAAAGCCTAAACCTAACACTAACACTAGCTTTAACCCTAATGCTAATCTTATAACAAGCCCAAACCCTAAATCTAGGACTAAAACAAAACTGAGCAACAGCCCTAACCCTAAACCTTAACTTAAACCAAACCCTAACACTACACCCAGACGTAACCCTAGACCTAATTCGAGTCCTAACCCTAACCTTAAAACTTACCCTGACCCAGACTCATATCCTAACACTGACTCTAGCTCTAAAGAGCACCCTAAACTTAAACCAAACACTAACAGTAACCCTAGCCCTAATTCAAGTCATAACCCTAACCTTAAAGCTAACCCTGACCCTGACTGATATCCTAACAGTCACCCTAGTTCTAAACACAGCCCTCACCTTAAACCGAACACTAACAGTAACCTATCCCTTATTTAAGTTCTAACCCTAACCCTAAAACTAACTCTGATGCTGAATTATAACCCAACAATAACCCTACCTTTAAATATTACCCTAACCACAAAGCTAAACCTACCACTAGACCTACCCTTAACCCTAACCCTAAAACTAACCCTAATTATAATGCTGGCTTTTACATTAGGCAATGCCCAAATCTAGCCCTAACTCTAACACAAAAACAGGCTCTAATCCGAGCTTTAAACCTATATTTAACCCTAACCCTAACCCTAACTCTAGCATTAACCCTAGCTATAAGGCAATCCCTTAACCTAAGAAAAATCATAACCCTGATGGTAACCCTAGACCTATCTCTAATCCTTAGGCTAACCAAAACCCTAACCCTATTAATAGTCCTAACCCTAGCCCTCATTATAGCTCTAACCCTATCCCAAACCCTAATGCTAACCCTGACCCTTATTTGGACCCTAACACTAACCCTAGGTCTAAAACTGAACCTAAACCTAGACCAAACCCTAACACTAGCCCTAGACCTAAACCAAACCCCAAATCTAGCCTTAACTCTAGCCATAGACCTAAACATAAACCTAGCCCTAGCCCTAACAATAATCCTTAACCTAACTCAAACACTAACCCTACCCCTAGACCTAAACCTAGTCCTAATTCTGGCTGTGACCCTAACACTAACCCAAACTCTTACCCTGCCTTAGAGTAAACCTATGTCTAAATGTGACCGAACCCGAAAATCTAAACCTAACACTAGACCTAGCCATAACCCTAACCCTAAAACTAGCCCTCAACATAACCTTAGTTCTTATATTACCCATAGCCCTAACCCTAGGCCTAAACCTAACACAACACCTAGAGCTAACCCTAGGCCTAAATCAAGCCTTAAGCATAACCCTAACCCTAACCCTAACCTAACCCTTGCCTTAGTCCTAATCCTAGCTCAAAGCCTAAACATTACTCTAAACATAAACCTACACCTATTCCTAAATCTAACCCTAACCTTAGCCCTAATCTTAACTGTAACCCTAGCCCTAAACCTAGGTCTAAACCTTCCCATTACTCTAAACGTAAACCTAAGCTTATTACTAATTTTAGGCTTAATGCTAAACCTAAACCTAAATGGAAAACTAAACCTAGACCTAACCTTAAACCTCACACTTGCCAAAGACCTAACCCTACCTCAAACCCTAACCCTTACTATAAACCTAAACACATCCATAGCCCTAACTCTAAGCCTAAACCACAATCTAATGTTAAACATAGCCCTAAATCTACATCTAATTGTATACATTACTGTAACACTAACCCTACCCCTAATGATGTCCCTAGCCCTAATCCTAACCCTAATTCTATGAGTACTATAATTTTACCCCTTGAAGTAACCCTAAACCTAACCCTCACCTTAGCCCTAAACCTAGCTCAAAACCTAACCCTTACACTAAACATAAACCTAAGCCTAACCCTAGTTTTAACCCTAACCCTATCCCTAATTCAAGACCTATTCCTAAACATAAACCTAGCCCTAAACTTAGCTCTAATCCTATCCATTATACTAACCATAACCCTTATCCTAATGAGAACCCTAGGCCTAACCTTAATCCTATCGCTAACCCTAACCCTATCAATTACCCTAAACCTAATGTAAACTCTAAACAAAACCCTATCATTACTCTAACCCACACCCTAATGCTAGTTCAAGCCCTGACCCTAAACCCTAACCTCAACCCAACTTTAACACTGAAAGTGACCCTAATATATCTCCTAGCTCTAAAGCTGACGTGTACACTAAACCTAACCCTTACACTAGACCAAGCCATAACCCTAATCCTAAAATTATCCCCAACCATAAGCTTAGACCTGACATTAGCCATAGCCCTAATTCTTGCCCTAAACCTAACATAAACCCCAGCCCTTATCCTAGACCTAAACCTAGCCTTAATTCTAACTCTAAACCTATCTTTAGGCCTAACCCAAAAACTAACCCTAGCCCTAATCTTAGCCCTAATTTAGTCCTATTCCTAACCCTAACACTAACCCTAGCCCTACGACTAACTCTAACTCTCACACTTGTCCCATCCCTAGTTCTAACCCTATCTCTTAATGGAAATCTAATCCTAGGCCTAACCCTAGGTTTAACCCTAGCCCTATCATTAGTTCTAGCCCTAACCTAGATCTAATTTTAACTCTAAATCAAACCCTAACCCTAAGCCTAACCCTAACCCTAACCCTAACTCTAAATATAAATTTAACACTAGCCCTAAAACAAAACCTAGCCATAGCCCTAACCCTAACTCTTAACCTAAACCAACCCTTAACCCTAACCCTAACCTTAGCTCTAATTCTAGTTTTAAGCTGAAAACTAGAACTAACAGTGACTTTGACTCTGACCATAATACTAACCCTAAGCCTAAACCTAACACTAGACTTATTACTAACCCTAACCCTAAATTTAACCCTAATTGTAACTCTGGTACTTACATTAGCCTTACCCCTAACCCTAGCACCATCTTAACCCCAAACCTAGCCCTAATCGAAGCCCTATCCCGAGTTTTAACCCTAACCCTAATCCTAACCCTCACCCTAATCAAAACCATAACCCTAGCCCTAACCCTAGCTCTAACCCTATCCATTTCCATAACCATAACCCTAGGCCTAAACCTAACGCTATCCCTAATCCTAAACTTATGCATTATTCTAAACCAAACCTAAACCCTAAACCTCACCTTATCATTTTACTAACATTAACCATAATGCTAATTCAAGAAATAACTTTAAAACTTAACCTATCCCAAACTTCTAACCAAGAACATGACCCTAATAATACACCTAGATCTAAACCTGACCCTAACCCTAAACCTAACCCTTACATTACATGTACCATAAACCTAACCCTAAGTCTATCTTTAACCACACCCCTAGATCTGATATTAGCCGTAGTCCTAATCCTAGCCATAACCCTAAAATGAAACATAGCCCTAACCCTAGCCCCAAATCTTGCCTTAATCATAACCCTAACCCTAACCATAACCCTAACCCTAATTCTAAACCTCACCCTATCTCTAAACATAGCTATAACGCCATTCCTTACCCTAAACTTTAACCCTAACCCTAACCCTAATGCTAGGCCTAAGGTGAACACTAACCCTAGCCCTAATCCTAGCCCTATTTTAAACCTATCCCTAACCCTAACCCTAGCCCTAAGAGTAACTGTAACTCTCACACTAGCCCTATCCCTACTTCTAATCCTATCCATTACCATAATCCTAACCCTAGCCTAACCATAGCCCTAAACCTAGCCATAACCATTGCCTAATCCTTATTCCTAGTCCTAACCCTAGATCTAACCCCAACTCGAAATCTAACCCTAACCCTAAGCCTAAGCCTAACATTAACACTAGCCCTAGCCCTAACACTAATCATAAAACTAGCCCTAACCCTAAACCTTGCAGTAAAACAAAAGCGAGCAATATCCGTAACCCTAAACCTTAACTTAAACCAAGCATTAACACTACACCTAGACCTAACCCTAACCCTAATTTGAGTCCTAATCTTAACCTTAATACTAACCCTAACTCTGACTTATATCCTAACACTCACCCTAGCTCTAAACACCACCCTAACCTTAAACTGAACCCTTACAGTAACCCTAGCCTTAATTCGAGTCCTAACACTAATCTAAAAATAAACCTGACCCTGACTATTAATCTAACACTAACACTAGCTCTAAATTTCACCCTAACCTTAAATGTAATCCTAATACTAGAGGTTTAACCCCTAATCATAACCCTAAAACTAACCCTAAAAACTCTAGTTCTAACATTAGCCATTGCTCTAAACTAGCCCTAATCTGAGCCCTAAACCTAGCTTTAACCCTAACCCTAGCCCTAACCCTAGCTGTAACCCTATTCCTTACCCTATGCCAAACCCTAAACCTAATGCTAATCCTAATCCTAACCCTAATCCTTAACCTAACCCAAACCGTAACCCTATTAGTAGTCCTAACCATAGTCCTCATTCTAGCTCTAACCATAACCCAAACCCTAACTCTAAACCTGAAGCTTATTATGACATTAATACTGATCATAGGTCTAAACCTGAACCTAACCCTACACCGAACCCTAACACTAGCCCTACTGGTAACCTTATACCTAAACCTAAACCTAACACTAGCCCTAGACCTAAGCCTAATCCTAATGTATCCATAATTCTAGCTCTAGACCTAACGAAAAACCAGCCGTAGTCCTAACAATAACCCTTAGCCTAAAGCCAAACACTAACCCTTCCCCTACACTTAACCCTAATCCTAATTCTGGCTTTCACATTAACCATAACCCTAAATTGAACACTGACCCTTACACTAACACTAACACTAGCTCTAAACATCACACTAACTCTAAACCTAAATATAAAACTATATTTAGCTCTAACTTTAACCCTAAAACCAGCCCTACTCATAACAAATTCTTACATTTGCCATAGCCCTAACCTATCGCAAAATCTAGCCCTAACCCAATCCCTACCCTAGCTTTAACCCTAAACTAACCATACTCTTAACCTTAGCCCTAACCCTAATCCTAAGCCTAATCCTAGACCTAATACTAAGCATAATAACACTAGACCTATCACTAGCTCTAACCCTATTCATTACCCTAATGATAACCCTAATGTTTCTGCTACCTGAGGCCAAACCCTAATCCTACCCCTAACCCTAAACCTATCCATTACCCTACACCTAACCTGAACTCTAAACCTAAAACTATCATTAACCTATCCCTAACCATAAGGATAACTTGAGCCTTAAACCTAAACCTTAATCTAATAAAAACCCTAACCCTGACCCTGACCCTTATAATACCCATAGCTCTAAACCTGACCCTAACAAGAAACCTAACCCTTACAATAGACCTCACTATAAACTAACTCTGAAACTCATCTAACTGTAACCCTAGACCTGACATTAGCTCTAGCTCTAATCCTAGTCCTAATTCTAACACAATCCTTGGCCACATCGTAGCCATAAACCTCAGCTTAATCATAAACCTAACCCTAACCATAACTCTAATTCTAATCCTTACCCTAGTCCTAAAAGTAGCTATAATCCCATCCCTTAACCTAACCCTAACCCTAACACTAACCCTAGCCCTAAACCTAGGCCTAACCCTAACCCTAGTCCTAATCTCAGCCCTAATTAGGCCTATCCCTAACCCAACCCTAACCCTAGCCCTTAGACTAACTCAAAATCTTAAGTTAGCATTATACCTAGTTCTAACCCTGTCCCTTACCATCACCCTAAACCTAGCCCTAAACTTAGCCCTAATCCTAGCCCTATCCTTACCCCTAGCTCAAAGCCTAGATCTAAACCTAACTCTAAATCTAACCCTAAAACTAAGCCTAAACCTCACACTAACACTATCCCTAATCCTAACATTAATCCTAAAACTAGCCCTAACTCTATCCCTAGCCCTAAAACCAAACAGAATGATAACCCTAACCCTAACACTTAACCTAAACCAAACCCTAACCCTACACCTAGCCCTAATCCTATCTCTAATTCTAGTCCTAACCCTAACCTGAAAACTAATTCGGACCCTGACTCTGACCCTAATATTAAACCTAGCTCTATACATCATTGTAAACATAAACTTAAACCTAACACTACACATAGTCCTAATCCTGACCCTATCACTAGCTCTATTCATAACACTACTTCATACATTAGCCATAGCCTTAACCGTAGCCCTAACCTAACCCGAAACCTAGCCTTATTCCGAGTCCTAAACCTAGTTTTTTTTTATATTTATTTTTTTTTTAGTTTTCAGTGGACACAACATCTTTATTTTATTGGTATGTGGTGCAGAGGATCGAACCCAGTGACCCGTGCATGCCAGGCAAGCACGCTACTTCTTGAGACACATCCCCAGCCCCTAAACCTAGTTTTAACCCTAAATGTAAACCTAACCCTAACCCAAGCAAAAGCCCTAATCCTATACATTACCTTACCCCTAATCTTATGTGTAACCCTATCCATTACCCTAATGATAACCCAAACCTTATGCTAACCCTAGGCCTAAACCTAACCCTATACATTACAGTACACCACACCTAAACCCTAAACCTAACCCTTTCATTACCTTAACCATCAACCTAGTGATAATTCAAGCCCTAAACCTAAACCCTAACCTAACCCAAACCCTCACCTAGATCCTGAATCTAATAATAACCCTAGCTCTAAAACTGACCCTTAGTATAAACCTAACCCCTACACTGGACCAAGCCATAAACCTAAAACTATCCCTAACTGTAACCCTAGACCTGACATTAGCCCTAGGCCTAATACTAGCCCTAGCCCTAACAAAAACATTAGCCCTCATCCTAGCCCTAACCTAGCTTTAATCATAACCCTAAATCTAACCCTAGACCTAACGCTAATACTAACTCTTGCTCTAGCACTCAACCTAGCTATAACCCAATACCTTACCCTAAAAGTAACCCTAACTCTAACCCTAACCCAAAGTTTAAACCTAACACTAACACTAGCCCTAATTTAGCCCTATTTCTAACCCTAACCCTAACCCTAGCACTAAGACTAATTCTAACTCTCATACTAGCCCTATCACTAGTTATAACCCTAACCCTTACCATAATCCTAAACCTAACCCAAACTCTAGTCCTAACCCTTGTCCTATCCTTACCCTAGCCCTAATCATAGATCAAAACCGAACTCTAAATATAACGCCAACCCGAAGCCTAAGCCTAACCATTATAAATACATTTATATTTAGACTCTGTGTATACAGATGTTGGCTTCAATTATTATTTAGAATATAGTCATTAGTTTCATAAAAGGCATACCAATTCTGGTGGTGTATAGAGAACTGAGGGTCAGTGGTAGGATGCTATGTTAAGGGGGAAAGAAGTGAGGGTATGCTATGATTCTAACTCAGCAACTTTGGAGGAGAACTCTAATGAATAGACTGGGGGAATTTATGGAAGAAGGTATAAATTGAAACTCCTTATCTCTATTCATAAAATTACCCTATGTATAAAGAGTCAAAGTTAGGAGGCTGAAAGTGGGATAGAAGGAGAAAGAAAAAAGAAAAAAAATAACAAGGAAAGAAAGAGAAGGAGAAAAACATAAGAGCAAATAAATGGGTGGTGAGGTGGGGCCTATGCAATTCCTCTATATTATACAATTCTAGTGATTCAGCTCTTAAAGTCCAATTTCATGGAAAGTTCTTGGTTTCACATATGTTGTGTTTGTGAGGACCAGAGGGGGAAAGGTAGAGGAGAATGGATGAGAAGAGAAAGAAAAGTAAGAAAGAAAAAAAAAAAGTCTCTCAGAACTCTGTTTTCTTTTCTTGCAGTAGGTGGAGTTGTCGATTCCTAGCTTGAGTCTCTGAGCTCAGGGTGGTGGAGGTAGCCATGATGAGAGTACTTGAGCTTCCACCTAGAGCCTCCCTACTCTGAGTCTCTGAATTGGAAACCAGGTGCCTGTACAGTTGCTGTTCCGCATTGATAGCTACACCTCCCAAAAGCTTGTGAGAAAAATCTTGAAGTATTACTGCTGGAGGTAGGGGAGTTGGAAACCAGGTACCTGATAAGCTGCAGAACCAAGCTGGTAGCCATGCCCACCAATAGATGGCGAGTAAGGTTTTGCAACATAGATTCAATCTATTACCCATGTATGGTGTTTGGTGAGGTGGGTGGTTATGGAGTGACCTTGTGCTGTGTCCAGAGCTCAGTCTGGTGACCCGCAAGCAAACCCTCTGTGTTCTTTGCTGCCTTCCATCTGCACAGAGAGCACCCATGCAGCTGAGACTGCTGTCTGCACCCAGAGAAACTGTGCAGCACAGCCTTCCATCTGTACCGAGAGGACCCATGGGGCCCTATTTTCTTTTCAGATTTCTATGACACTGGGCAGGACTCATATTTTACTTACCCTTACTGTGTTCCACAGCTTTGGGCCTTGTTGGTTCATTGATTCACTGTCAGGAAATTTTGTATTTTAAGGTTTCCCTTCATCATGGTTTATTGATGTGAACGAAAATTGAGCTGGAAATCAAACAGGGTTGGCAGGAGGTGCTTGAAACTTCACACAATCAGTTCTCAGTGGGCACTGTCTGGTTTCTTTCTTTTGAAGGTAGGCCAAAGCTGAAGCATGCAAAAGCAACTGTATCCGAGTGCCCTTAAGGAGAAAACAGAGAAACACGTATGTACTGAAATAAGTCTCTCAACAATTTGATCAGATTTCTTTGAAACTGTGTAGTATTCATCTTTTAGCTTGCTCCACTAGGCTCCCCAAGGTTGGCACTTCTAGGATCAATGGTTCTCTAAACAGGTAAGAATTAGTGTTATGGTTATGGCTAGCTGTAGAGCTAGTGTTAGGTTTAGAGTTTGTGTTGTTGAAATTTCTTTGATACTGGGAAGATTGATCTTTTACCTAGCCTTAATATTCGCCCAGTTTTGGGCCTTCTAGGTTCAATGGTTTGCTGTTGGGAATAGTTTGTTTTTAATGTCTCACTTCATTTTGACCTATATGGGTAAATGCATATGGAGCTCAAAATCAGGGGGTTGGTGCTAACTTGTTGAAACTTCACATACTAAATCAGTTGTCTGTGGGCTCTCTCTGGTTTCTTCCTTGTAAAAGTAGCCATAAGCTGAAGCATGCAAAACAACTTTATCCAAGAGCACTTTAGGAGAAAACAGGGCAATATGCATGAACTGAAATGCCTCCCCTAATTATTTGGTCAGATTTCTTTGATATTGTGCAGTATTCCTCTGTAAGCATGCCCCACTAGTCTCCCCATGATTAAAACTTTTATGATCAAAGGTTCTCTTAACAGGTTAGGCTTAGGGTTAGGTTAGATTTAGGGCAAGTGTTAGAACTAGTGTTAGGGTTAGAGTTAGTTTTATTCAACTTTTTGGATACTGGGCAGGATTTATCTTTTTCCTATTCTTAGTATGCTCTCCAAGTTTGGACCTCCTAGTAAAAGGGTTTGCTATCAGGAACATTTTTAATTTTTACCTTTCACTTCATTTTGTCCTATAGGGGTGAATGGAAATGGAGCTGGACTCAAACAGGGTTTGTGCTAGCTGCTTGAAACTTCACACTTCCAGTCAGTATTAAGTTAGAGCTATGGTTACAGCTAGTGTTTTGTTAGATTTAGTATTGTTTAAATTTCTTTGATAATGGGCAGGATTCAGCTTTTACCTGACCATACTATATTCTCTAGGGTTGGGCCTCTTGGGTCAAGGGTATTCTCTCCTGAACAGTTTGTATTTTAAGTTTACATTTCATTTTGTATATAAATTTCATTTGTATATAAATGGAAATGGAGCTGGAAATCCAACAGGGTTGGTACTAGCTACTTCAAATTTCACACACTCAATCAGTTTTCTATGGGCATTCTCTGGTTTATTCCTTGTAAAAGTAGCCCTAAGCTGAAGCATGCAAAGCAACTTTATGTGAGAGCACTTTAGGAGAAAACAGGGAAATATGCATGTACTGAACTACCTCCCCAATTATTTGGTCAGATTTCTTTGATATTGTGAAAGATTTATCTGATAGCCTACCCAACTTGGCTCCCCAAGTGTGAGACTTCTAGGATCAAAGGGACTAAAAACAGGTTAAGGTTAGTGTTAGGGTTAGATTTTTGAGTAGGATTAGATGTAGTGTTAAGGTAAGAGTTAGTTTTGTTTTCAAATTTCTATGATACTGTGCCGGATTCATCTTTTTCCCATTTTGACTCTAATCCAAATGCCTTCTACATAAAGGGTTTGCTTTCAGAAACAGTTTCAATTTTTATATTTCTCTTCTTTTTGCCCTATAGGGGTGAATGGAAATGAAGCTGGAAATCAAATAGGTTTTGGGCTAGTTGCTTGAAATTTTCACACACTCCATCAATTTTCAGTGAGCATAATCTGGTGTTTGTCGTGGAAGTAGCACTAAGATGAAGTAGAAAGAAATAGCTTTATCTCTCAGTGCTTTAGGAGCCAGCAGAGTACACATGTACTGAAAGAACTTCAATTTTTTTTGGTCAGATTAATTTGATACTGTACAGGATTTATCCTTGACCTAGCCTTAGTAGGCTCCCCAAATTTGGGCCTTCAAGGTTCAATGGTTCATTGTCAGGAACAGTTTGAATTTTAAGGTTTCAATTCATAGTGGCCTATAGGTGTGAATGGCAATGGAGCTGGAAATCAAACAGGGTTGGTGCTAGGTGCATGAAACTTCACACACTCAATCAGCACTCTGTGTGCACTCTTTGGATTTTCTTTGTGAAAATACCTTAAGCTGAAGCATGGAAAACAATTTATCCATGTGCACTTTAAGAAAAAATACAGGGAAATATGAATGTACTGAAATACGTCCCCCAATTTTTTATTCTTTGACACTGAAAGATTCATCGGTTAAGTTGCACTGCTAGGCTCCCCAAGTTTGGGACTTCTATGATCATAGGTACTCAAAACAGTTTAGAATTAGTTTAGGGTTGGATTAGGTCTAGTGTTAGAGTTAGAGTGAGTTTTGTTCAAATTCATTTGATACTTGGCATAATTCATCTTTTACCTAGCCTTACTATTTTCCCCAGGTTTGGGCCTAATCCCTTCAATGGTTTGCTGTCAGGAACAGTTTGTATTTTAAGGTTTCCTTCATTTTGACGTATGCAGGTAAATGGAAATGGAACTTAAAATCAAACAGGGTAAGTGCTCGCTGCTTAAAACTGCACACATTCAATCAGTTCTATGTGGGCACTTTCTGATTTCTTCCTTGTGAAAGTTTCCCAAAGCTGAAGCATGCAAAAACATCTTTATCTGAAAGTACTCTAGGAGACAACAGGGAAATATACATGTACTGAACTACCTCCACAAATTATTTGGTCAGATTTCTTTTATACTGCACAAGATTCATCTGTTAGCTTACCCCACTAGGCTCCCTTAATTTGGGACTTCTATGATAAAAGGTTTTCTGAACAGATTAGGTTTAGGTTTATGGTTAGAGTAAGGGCTAGATTTAAACCTAGTGTTAGGGTTAGAGCCAGTTTTGTTCATGTATCTTTGATACTGGGCAGGATTCATCTTTTACCTAGCCTCACAATGTTCCCTGGTTTGGGCTTTCTCGGTTCAATGGTTTGCTGTCAGGAACAGTTTGTATTTTATGATTTCACTTTATTTTGAAGTATTTTCTTGAAGAGAAATGGAGCATGAAATCAAACAGGGTTGTTGATAGCTGCTTGAAACTGCACACACTCAATCAGTTCTCTGTGGGCACTCTCTGGTTTGTTCCTTATGAATGTTGCCCTCAGATGAAACATGCAAAGCAACTTTATCCCAGACCACTTTTGGAGAAATCAAGGAAGTATGCATGTACTGAAACACTTCCCCCAATTATTTGCTCAGATTTCGTTGATACTGTGCAGGATTTATCTGTTAGCTTATCCCACTAGGCTCCCATAATTTGGTACTTCTATGATCAAATGTTCTCTAAAGAGGCTATGTTGAGCTCTAGGGTTAGAATTAAGGATAGATCTATAAGATAGTTAGGTTTACAGTAGTTTTGTTCAAATTTCTTTTATACTAGGCAGGATATATCTTTTACCTAGCCTTAGTATAGTCCACAGATTTGGGCCTTGTAGAGTCACTGGTTTGCTGTCAGTATTTCAGTTTTTATCTTAAGGTTTCACTTCATTTTGACCTATATGGGTAAGTGGAAATGAAGCTGGAAATGAAACAGGGTTTTTGCTAGCTGCTTGAAACTTCACACTCTCAATCAGGTCTCTGTGAGGATGCTCTGGTTTTATCCTTGTGAAAGCATCCCAAAACAACACTATGCAAACCATTTTAGGAGACAACAGGAAAATATACATGTATTGAACTACCTCCCACAATCATTTGGTCAGATTTCTTTGATACTGGGAAGGAATCATCTGGTAGCTTGCTCCACTAGGCTCCTCAACTTTGAGAATTCTATGATCAACGGTTCTCTAAACAGGTTAGGGTTAGGCTTATGGTTAGAGTTAGGTCTAGTGTTAGGGTTAGAATTCGTCTTGTTCAATTTTCTTTGATACTAGGCAAGATACACTTTTACCTAGCCTTACTATGTTCCCCAGCTTTCGGCCTTCTCGGTTCAATTCTTTGCTAACAGGAACAATTTGTATTTTATGGATTCACTTCATTTTGACCTACATGGGTAAATGGACATGGAGCTGGAAATCAAACAAGGTTGGTGCTAACTGCTTGAATCTTCACACACTCAATCAGTTCTCTGTGGGCATTCTCTGGTTTGTTCCTTGTGAAATTAGTAATAAGCTGAAGCATGCAATACAAATTTATCTGAGAACACTTTAGGAAAAAACAGGGAAATATGCTTGTACTGAAATAGCTCCCCCAATTATTCTGTCAGTTTTCTTTGAAACTGCCCATGATTCATCTGTAACCTTGCCCCTCTAGACTTCCCAATTTTGAAACATCTATGATCAAAGGCTCTCTAAACAGATTAGGTTTAGGGTTAGACTTAGTGTTAGGACTAGGTTTTGACCTAGTGTTACGGTTAGAGTCAGTTTTTTTTTTTTTTTTTTTTTTTTTTTTTTTTTTTTTTTTTTAATTTCTATGATACTGGGCAGGATTCACCTTTTTCCTATTTTGACTATACTCCAAATGTTTGGGCCTCCTACATAAAAGGGTTTTCTCTCAGGAACAGTTTCAATTTTCATGTTTCTCTTCTTTTTGCCCTATAGGGGTGAATGGAAATGAACCTAGAAATCAAACAGGGTTTGTGCTAGCTGCTTGAAACTTCACACACTCAATCAGTTCTCAGTGAGCATTCTCTAGTTTGTTTCCTGTGAAGTATCCCTAAGCAGAAGTAGAAAGAAACAGCTTTATCCCTGAGTGCTTGAGGAGCAAGCAAAATACACATGTCCTAAAAGAGCTTTGAATTTTTTTGGTCGGATTATTTTGATACTATACAGGATTCATCCTTGACAAACCTTCGTAGGGTTTCCAAGTTTGGGCCTTCAAGGTTCAATGGTTCAGTGTCAGGAACAGTTTGAATTTTTAATTTTCACTACATTATGGCCTATAGGTGTGAATGGAAATGGAGCTGGAAAACAAACAGGGTTCGTGCTAGCTGCATGAAACTTCACACATTCAATCACTTCACTGTGGGCATGCTCTGGTTTGTTCCTTGTGAAAGTCCCTTAAGCTGAAGCATGAAAAATCAGTTTATCCAAGAACACTTTAGGAAAAAACATGGGAAATAGGCATGTACTGAAACACCTCCCCCAATTATTGGTCAGATTATTTTGATACTGGGCAGGATTCATCTGTTACCTTCCTTCTAGGCACCACAATTTTGGGACTTTTATGATCAAGCTCTATGAACAGGAAAGGCTTAGTTTTAGGATTAGAGTTAGGGGTAGGGTTAGAACTGATGCTCGGCTTAGAGTTAGTTTTGTGCAAATTTCTTTGATACTAGTCAGGATTCATCTTTTTCCTAGCATTACCAGGTTTCCCAGGTTGGACCTTCTCAGTTCAAGGTTCATTGTCAGGAATAGTTTGTGTTTTAAGGTTTCACATCATCTTGGCTTCTATGGGTTAGGGTTAGTGTTAGGGCTATGGCTGGGTTTTGTTTTAGGGCTAGAACTAGGGTTAGGGCTAGATTTTGAATTAGAGTTAGGATTAGGGCTAGTGTTAGGGTTAGATCCAGGGTTAGGGTTAGGGCTAGGGTTAGTGTTACCTTAAAGTATAGGGTCAGAACAAGGGAAACGGCTAGGACGAGAGTTAGATTTAGATTTAGGTCTAGGCTTAGAGTTAGGGTTAGGGTTAAAGCTAAATTAGGGCTAGAGTTAGGGCTAGGGTTAGTGTTTTAGTTAGAGCTAGGGTAGGGCTATGTTTAGGATTAGAATTGGTTTTAGGATTAAGGTTAGGGGAATGGGTGGGGTTATAGCTAGCTTTAGGGCTAGGGTGAGAGTTAGAATTAGGATTAGTGGTAGGGTTAGGGTTTATGTTAGGATTAAGGCTAGGTTTAGGGATAGGGTTTCTGTTAGGTTCAGGGCTAGAACTAGTGCTAGGGCTATGATTAGGGTAAAGGTCAGGTTTAGAGTTAGGGGTATTATTAGGGTTAAGGGCAGGGTTAGCATTTCGTTAAGGTCAAAGTTTAGGGTTAGGTCTTGAATTAGAGTTAGGTTCAGGCTTAGGGTTAGGGTAATGGATAATGTTAGGTTTAGGTTTCAGTTAAGGTTTACAGTAATGGATGGGTTAGGTTTAGCAATAGGGTTAAGGTTAGCATTTGGTTAAGATTATGTTTAGTATAATGGATAGATTTAGAGATAGGGTTAGGGCTAGGTTATTGTTTGGATTAAGTCTAGGATTAGAGTTAGGTTTAGGGATAGGGTGTGGTTTGGGATAAGTGTTAGGTTTAGGGCTAGGGTTATGGTTATTTAGGGTTATAATTAGAGTTAAGGTTAGGGTTAGGGTAATTGACAGGCTGAGAATTAAAGTTCAATCTAGGATTAAGGTTAGGATAAGAGCTAGGGTTAGGGTTATGGTTTAGGATAGGGATAGGGTAATGTTTACGGTAAGGGTTTGGCTTTGAACTAGGGTTAGGTCTAAGGCAAGGTTTAGTGTTTAGGATAGGGTATGCTTAGGGCTAAGTTTAGGCCTAGGATTATGGCTAGGTTTGGTGTTAGATTTAGGGATGGTGTTAGGACTATGGTTAGTGGTTAGGTCTACTGTTAGGGTTAAGATTAGGGTTAAAATAAGGTTAGGGCTAGGATTATGTTTAGGGCTAGTATTGGTGTTAGGGTTATGGCTAGGTCTAATGTTAGGATAAGGTTTTGGGTTAGGGTCAAGTTTAGAGTTAGGGTCAGGGTCAGTGTTCCTGATAGGATTAGGGTTAGGTTTAGAGCCAGAATTAGGACTAGTATTAGGTCTAGGTGTAGGGTAAGTATTTAGTTTAGGTTAAGGGTTATTGTTAGGGCTAGAGCTAGGATTTTGTGTAGGTCTAAGGCTAGTATTATAGGCGTATTTAGGATTAGTTTTGGGTATAGATTTAGTGTTAGGGTTAGGTATAGTTATAGTGTTACCAGTAGGGCTAGTGTTAGGGTTTGGTTTAGAATATGGGTCAGGTTTAGACCTAGGGTTACTCTTAGGATCAGAATAAGGATCAGGGTTAGGGTTAGAACTAGAATGAGGGCTAGGGTAGGACTAATAATACTGTTAGTGTTTAAGTTAGGCTAAGGATTATGGTTAGGACCAGGGTTAGCATTTGGTTTAGGTTTGGCTTAGGGTAAGGGATAGGTTTAGAGCTAGGGTTAGGGCTAGGGTTATGGTTAGGGTTAGGGCTAGTGTTAGGGTTAAGAATAGGGTTTAAGCTTGCTTTCGGACTAGAACTAGGGGTAGGATTTGTGTTAGGGTTAGGGCTAGGTTTATGACAATGATTAATGTACGAACTAACTTTATTATTAGGGCTAGTTTTAGGGTTAGAGTTAAGGCTACGTCTAGTGTTAGGATTAATTTAAGGTTAGCATGATGTTTAGAGCTAGAATTAGTGTTAGGATCAGCGTCAGGATCCGAGTTATTTTTAGAGTTAGGGTTAGGGCTAGGTGTAGCTTTATGGTTTGGGTTAGGCTAAAGGTTAGGTTTAGGGAAATGGCTTGGTTTTGTTTTATGGCTAGGGCTAGGGGTAAGGAAAGTTTTAGGATTAGCATTATTGTTAGGGCTAGTGTTAGTGTTTGGATTAGAATTATGGTTATGGTTAAATTTATAGTTAGGTTTAAATTTAGAGTTAGGTTTAAATCCAGGGTTGGGCTAGGGCTAAGGATAGAACTATGAATAGGGCTAGGGCAAGAGTTAGAGTTAGTATTAAGGCTAGTGTTAGGGTTAGGTTTAAGATTATGGTTAGGTTTAGTGTTATGGTTAGGTTTAGGGTAAGTGATGGGGTTATAGCTAGGTTTGGCCTAGGGAAAGGGTTAGAATTAGTGTTAAACCTCGGGTTATGGTTTGGATTAGGAATAAGGCTAGGTTTTGGGCCAGGATTAGGGCTAGGGCTAATTTCAGGTCCAGATTTACAGTTAAAGATAGTTTAGTGTTAGGTTAGATGTAGTGTAAGGGTTAGATTTAGGGTTAGGGTCAGGTTTAGAGCTAAGGGTATTGTTTGGGTCAGGTCATGATTAGTCTTTGGGGTAGGTTTAGGTTTAAATTTAGGGCTCAAATTCGCATAGGGTTAATATTAGAATAATGATATAGTTAGGTTTAGGTTTCAAGTTAGGTTTAGGGTAATGGGTAGGGTTAGGATTTGGGATATGTTAAGGTTTAGGCCTAGGGGTAGCATTAGGGTTAGGATTATGGTTAGGGTAATGGATAGGGTTAGAGCTAGGGTTAGAGCTAAGATTATGTTTATTCTTAGTGCTAGGTTTAGGGTTCAGGTTAGGGTTAGGGATAAAGCTCGGTTTAGGGCTCAGATTAGGCTAGGTTTTGGGTTAAGTTAGGGCTAGGGTTAGGGTTATGGCTAATGTAAGTCCTAGGGTTACAATTAGGGCTAGTTTTAGTATTAGGGTTAGGGCTAGGTCTACTGTTATGTTTAGGGTGATGTTTAAAGCTAGGGTTAGTGTTAGCATAAGAATCAGGGTTAGGGCTAGTTTTAGGGTTCTGCTTAAAACTAGAATTAGGGCTAGGGTTAGGGCTAGGTGTTGGGTTAGGGTTTGGTTTAGGTTAAGGGTTAGGGTTAGGGCCATGGCTCAGTTTTGTATTAGGTCTAGGGCTAGAGTTAGGGCTAGTTTTAGGGGTAGCATTAGGGTTAGGGTTAGGGTTAGTGTTAGGTTTAGGCTTGGGCTTTGCATTAGGGTTCGATTTAGAGTTAAGGTTAGATCTAGGGTTAGAGCTAGGGCTATGGTCAGGTCCAGGGTTAGGGCTAGGTTTAGAGTTCCAATAAGTGATAGGGTTAGAACTAATTTTAGGGCTAGGGAGAGAGTTAGACTTAGTTTTAGGGATAGGGTTAGAATTGGGGTTAGGGATAAGGCTTAGTTAGGTCTAAGATTAGGGATAGGGTTGGTTTTAAGTTAGGCTTAGGTTTAATGTTAGTGTTATGAATAAGGCTATGTTTAGGGCTAATATGGGCTAGGGTTTGTGTTTGGCTTAGGGCTAGGATTATATCTAGAGCTAATGTCAGGTCTAGGGTTATGGTTATGGATAGTTTTAGTTTTAAGTTTTGACTATGTCTAATGTAAGGTTTAGGTTTAGGGTAAGGGTTAGGTTAGAGCTATCCTAACCTTGAATTATTAGGGTAAGGGTCATGGTTAGGGTTTCTTTTAGGTTTGAGTTTAGGGTTAGGGCTCAAATTAGCATTAGGGTTATGGTTAGGGTAATGATAGGGTTAGATTTGGGGTACAGGTTAAGTTTAGGGCAACTGATAGTGTTGGGGTTAGTGATAGGTTTAGGGTTAGGCCTAGGGTTAGCATTAGGGAAAGGGTTATGTTTAGGGTAATGGATACAGTTAGAGTTAAGGTTAGGGCTAGGGTTATGGTTAGGATTAGGTCTTGAGATACCACTAACCCTAACCCTAACCGTAGAGTTAGCAATAGGGTACTGGTTATGATTAGGGTAATAGATAGAGATAAGTTTATAGCTAGACTTATGGTTAGGATTAGGTCTTGAGTTTGTGTTAGGGTATGGGTTAGAACTAGGGTTAGGGTTAGTGTTATGTTTAGTGTAAGAGTTAGGTTATGAGCTATGATTAGGGTTAGAGCAAGGGTTAAGTTCAGGGTTATGTTTAGGGATAGGATTACAGTAGGTTTATGGTTAGGGTAAGGGTTAGGGAAATGGTTATAATTAAGTTTAGGTTAGGGTTATGGTAATAAATACGGTTAGATGTAGGTTTAGGGTTAGGGACAGGGTTAGACTTAAGTTTAGTGTTAGGTCTATGGTTATGTTTAGGTTTATAGTAAGGATTAGGGTTTGATCTATGGTTAGGGCTATAGTGAGTATTAGTTTTGGGTTAGGTCTAGGGTTAGTTTTGTGTTTAGGGTTAGGATTATGTTTAAGGTTAAGGCTAGGTTTACAGTTAGAGTTAGGGTAATGGATTTAGAGCTAGGATTAGGGCTTGTGTTAAGTTTAGGATTAGGAATAGTTTTATGGTTAGATTCAGGGATAGTTCTAGGTTTATGTTTATAATAAGGGTTAGGTTTTGAGTTAGGTTTAGGACTAAGGTGAGGGTAAGGTTTGGGTTAGGGCTAGGGTTAGGTTTAGGGTTATTCTTAGGCCTAGGTTAAGGCCTAGGATTAGCTCTAGGTTTTGTGTTAGGTTTAAGCCCAGGGTTAAAGCTGTGGGTAATGTAAGAGCTAGGGTTATGATTAGTGCTAGTTTTAGGGTTAGGTTTATGCCAAGGTCTAGTGTTCGGTTTAGATTTTCAGTTAGGGTCAGGTTTAGGAATAGTTTTACTGTTAAAGGCAGAGTCAGTGTTTGGGTTAGAGTTCAAATTAGGGTTACAGCCAGAATTAGGACTAGGTTTAGGTCTAGGGGTAGGCTTAGTGTTTGGATAAGGGTTATTGTTAGGGCTAGGTTTTTGTTTAGGTCTAGGGCTAGAGTTAAGGCTAGATTTAGGATTAGGTTTACGTCCAGGGCTAGTGTTAGGTTTTAGTCTAGTTTTAGGGTCAGGTTTAGAATTAGGGTTTGTGTTAGGGTCAGGAAAAGTGTCAGGGTTAGCATTCAGGTTTGGGATAGGATTAGAGCTAGAATGAGCTCTAGGTTCAGGACTATTAATAAGATTAGGATTTTGGTTAGCCTAAGGATTAGGCATAGGTCTAGGGCTACCATTAGTGTTAGGGTTATTCATAGGGTAAATGATAGCCTTAGAGCTATAGTTAGGGCTAGAGTTAGGTTTAGGGTTAAATCTAGGTTTAGGGCTGAAATTCAGGTTAGTTTTTTGTATTAGAGTTAGGGCTAATGGTAGGGCAATGGCTAATGTAAGAACTAGGGTTACAATGAGGGTTAGTTTTAGGGTTAGGGTTAGGGGTAGGTCTAGTGTTATGGTTAGGTTTAAGGTTAGGATGATATTTAGAGCTACATTTAGTGTTAGGATATGAGTCAGGGTCAGGGTTAGGATTAGGACTCGAATTAGGAATAGGTTTACTTTTAGATTTCAGTTTAAGGTTAGAAGGGTGTTTAGAGCTAGGGTGAGTGTTAGGATGTGAGTCAGGGTCAGGGTTACATTTAAGGTTAGGGTAGGCCTCGAATTAAGGCTATGTTTAGGTCTAGGTGTAATGTTAGGGTTTGGTTTTAGTTAAGGTTTTGGGTTAGGACTATTGCTCAGATTGTTTTACTGCTAGGGTTAGGGTTAGGGCTAGTTTTATGATTATTATTAGGGTTAGGGCTACTTTTTGTTTTAGGCTTAGGGTTAGGGTTTGGGATAGTTTTCGAGTTAGGGTTAGATCTAGGGTTAGAGCTAGGACTAAGGATAGGGCAAGGATTAGGGTTAGGGTTAGGGCTAGGATTAGGATTACTGTAATGTATAGGGTTAGAACTAAGGGATAAGGCTAGTGTGAGAATTAGAGTTACTCTTAGGGCTAGGGTTAGGGTTAGGTTTAGGTATAAGGTTATCTGTAAGGCCAGTGTTAGGGTTTGCTCTAGGGTTATGGTCAGGTTTAGACCTAGGGTTTGTGTTAGAGTCAGAATAAGGGTCAGGATTATCATTAGGGTTTGGGATAGGTTTGTAGCTAGAATGAGGTCAGGACGATTAATATAGTTAATATTTTGGTTAGCCTAAGGATTAGGGATAGGTCTATGGTTACCATTAACATTAGGGTTTCACTTAGGTAAAGGATAGGTTTAGAGCTAGTGTTAGAGCTAGGGTTAGGGTTAGTGTTAAAGCTAGGTTTAGGGCTCAGATTAGAGCTAGTTTTTGTGTTAGAGTTAGGGCTATGGTTAGGGCAATTGCTAATATAAGAACTAGGGTCACAATTAGGGTTAGTTTTAGGGTTAGGGTTAGGGTAGGTCTAGTGTTAGGGTTAGGTATAAGTTTAGGGTGATAATTAGAGCTAGGGTTAGTATTAGGATATGAGTCAGATTCAGGGTTAGAGTTAAGACTCAAATAAAGGCTAGGGTTATTGTTAGGTTTTGGTTTAAAGTTAGGATGGTGTTTAGAGCTAGGGTGAGTTTAAGATATTAGTCAGGGTCAGGGTTAGTTTTAAGGTTACTGTTAGGACTCAAATTAAGGCTAAGGTTAGGTCTAGGTGTAGTGTTAGTGTTTGATTTAAGTTAAGGTTTAGGGTTAGGGCTATTGCTTGGTTTTGTTTTATTGCTAGGATTAGGGTTAGGGCTATTTTTACAATTAGCATTAGGGTTAGGGTTAGTGTTAGTGTTAGGCTTAGGCTTAGGGTTAAGGTTAGATTTAGACTTAGGTTTAGACCTAGGGTTAGGGCTAGGACTAAGTGTTCAGCTTAAGCATAGAGTTAGGGTTAGATGTAGGATTAAGTTTAGGGTAACAGATGGTGTTATAGCTAGGTTGAGAGGTAGAGTGATGTTTAGAATTAGGGTTAGGGCTATGGTTAGTGTTAGGGTATTGATTAAGGTTAGGTTTAGGGCAATATAATGGCTAGGGTTTGTTTTACGGTTAGGCTTAGGATTAGAAGTATGGCTAATTTCAAGTTTAAAATTATGTTGAAAGATAGTTTTAGATTTAGGATTATGGCTACATCTAGTGTAAGGTTTAGGTTAGGGTCAGGTTTAGGGATAGGCCTATTATTAAGGTCAAGGTCTGCGTTAAGGTTTGGGATAGGTTAAGGCTTAAAGTTGGAGATAGAATTAGCTATAGGGTTAGGGTTAGGATAATGTTAGGCTTAATATTAGGATTCATGTTAGGTTTAGGGAAATTGATAGGGATAGGTTTAGAGATAGGGTTAGCTTTAAGCTTAGGCTTAGCTTTAGGGTTAGAGTTATGGTTATTATAATGGATAGAGTTAGAGCTACGGTTAGGGTAGGCTTATTGTTATGATTAGGGCTAGAGTTAGGGTTAGGGTTAGGTTTCAAGTCCGGTTTAGGGCTCAGATTAGGGCTAGGTTTTGTGTTAAGTTAGTGCTATGGTTAGGATTATGGCTAATGTAAGTACCAGGGTTATGATTAGGGCTAATTTTAGGGTTGAGATTAGAGCTAGGTTTAGTGTTATTGTTAGGTTTAGGGTTGGGGTGATGTTTAGAGCTAGGGTTAGTGTTAGTTTCAGAGTCAGGGTCAGGGTTAGTTTTAGGATTTGCCTTAAAACTCAAATTAAGGCTAGGGTTAGGTGTAGGTTTATGGTTAGGGTTTGGTTTAGTTTAAGGGTTAGTGTTAGAGCTGCTATGGCTAGGTTTTGTTTTAGGGCTAGGGCTAGGGTTAGGTCTAGTTTTATGATTAGTGTTAGGCTTAAGGCTAGTGTTATGGTTAGGCTTAGGCTTCGGGTTAGGGTTAGATTTAGAGTTAGATTTTGATCTAAGGTTAGTGCTAGGGCTATGTACAGAGCAAGAGCTAGTACTAGGTTTAGGGCTTGGTTTAGGGTTATGGTAAGTGATAGGTTTAGAAAAAGTGATATGAAAATGTGAGAGTTAGTTAGTCTTAGGTCTAGGGTTAGGGTTAGGGCGGAATTAGGGATAAGATTAGGGCTAGGGTTAGTATTAGGGTTAGGGCTAGGGTTAGAGTTAGGGTTAGGGTTAGGATTAAGGCTACGATTAGGGCTAGGATCAGGACTGGATTTTTGTTAGGGTTAGGGCTAGGATTAGGGCTAGGGCTAATGTCAGGTCTAGGGTTATGGTTGAGAATAGTTTTAGGGTTATGTTTGTGGCTAGGTCTAATGTAAGGGTTAGGTTAGGGTAAGGTTCAGGTTTAGAGCTAGGAGAATTATTAGGGTCAGGGTCAGAGTTAGAGTTTGGTTGAATTTAGGGTTTAGGGTTAGGGCTTGAATTAGCATTAGTGTCAGGGTTAGGGTAATGATAGGCTTTTGTTTAGGGTTCAGGTTAGGTTTAGGGTAATTGATAGGGTTAGGGTTAGCGATAGGGTTAGTGTTAGGCCTAGGGTTAGCATTAGGGTTGGGGTAATGGTTAGGATAATGGATAGGGTTAGAGCTAATGTTAGGGTTAGAGTTAGGGTTAGGAATAGGTCTTGAGTTAGGGTTAGGGTTAGGTTTAAAACTAGGGTTAGTTTTAATGTTATGTTTAGCATAAGGGTTAGGTTTTGAGCTAGGGTTAGGCCTAGGGAGAGGGTTAGGTCTAGAATTAGGTCTAGGGATAAGATTACAGTACAGTTAGGTTTAGAGTTAGGATTAGGGCTAGCATCATCATTAGAGGTAGGGTTAGGGTTAGAGTAATGGATATGGCTAGATGTAGATATAGGGTTATGGGTAGTATTAGATTGACGTTTAGGTTTAGGGTTAGGGTTATGGTTATGTTTAGGTATATGGAAAGGGTTAGGGTTTGAGCTAGAGTTTTGTCTATGTTGAGTGTGAGGTTTAGGGTTAGGTCTAGGGTTAATTTTCCGGTAAGGTTTAGCATTATAGATAGGCCTAGGGTTATCAATAGGTTTAGGATCAGATTTAGGGTAATGGGTAGGTTTAGAGCTAGGTTTAGGGCTAGGGTTAAGTTTAGGATTAGGGCTAGTGTTAGGAATATATTTAGGGATAGGTGTAGGTTTTTGTTTAGGGTAAGGGTTAGGCTTTGAGCTAGGGTTAGGAGTAATCAAGTGTTAGGTTAAGGTTAGGGTTAGGGCTATGCTTAGGGCTAGGTTTAGGCCTAGGATTAGCTCTAGGTTTTTTGTTAGGTTTAGGCCTAGGGTTAGGGCTATGGGTAATGTAAGAGGTATGGTAATGATTATGGCTAGTTTTAGGGTTAGGGTTATGGCTAGGTCTGGTGTTAGGTTTAGATATTCAGTTAGGGTCAGGTTTAGAAGTAGGTTTACTTTTAAAGGCATGGTCAGTGTTTGCGATAGAGTTAGAGTTAGGGTTACAGCCAGAATTAGGACTAGGTTTAGGTCTAGGGATATGGTTAATGTTTGTGTTAGGTTAAGGTTTATTTTAAAGGCTTCGGCTATGTTTTTGTTCAGGTCTAGGGCTAGAGTTAACGCTAGATTTAGGATTAGGTTTAGGTCTAGGCTAGTGTTAGGGTTTTGTCTAGCGTTAGGGTCAGGTTTTTACCTAGGATTAGTGTTAGGGTCAGAATAAGGGTCAGCGTTAGAATTAGGGTTTGGGATAAGGTTAGAGCTAGAGTGAGGGCTAGGTTTAGGACTATTAATAGGGTTAGGGTTTTGGTTGGTCTAAGGATTAGGGACAGATCTAAGGTTCCCATTTTGGTTAGAGTTTCGCTTGTGATAAGGGATAGGCTTAGAGCTAGGTTTAGGGCTAGAGTTAAGATTAAGGTTACAGTTAAATCTAGGTTTAGGTCTCAGATTAGAGCTAGTTTTGTGTTAGGGTGAGGACTAGGGTTAGGGCAATGGCTAATGTAAGAACTAGGGTTACAATTAGAGTTAGGGTTAGGGGTAGGTCTAGTGTTATGGTTAGGTTTAAAGTGAAGGTGATCTTTATAGCTAGGGCTACTGTTAGGACTCAAATAAGGGCTAGGATTACTGTTAGAGTTTGGTTTAAGTTGAGGGCAGTGTTTAGAGCTAGTTTGTCAGTTAGGATATGGGTTCGGTCAGGGTTAGTTTTAAAGTTAGGTTTAGGACTCGAACTAAGGCTAGGGTTACTGTTAGGGTTCTGTTTAAGTTTAGGGTGTTGTTTAGAGCTAGGGCAAGTGTTAGGATATGAGTCAGGGTCAGGGTTAGTTTAAGGTTAGCATTATGACCTCAATTAGGGCTAGGGTTAGGTCTAGTTTTGTGTTATGGTTTAGATTAAGTTAAGGTTTAAGGTTAGGGCTATTGCTCAATTTTGTTTTAGTCTTAGGCTTAGGGTTAGGTCTAGATATAAAATTAGTATTAGGGTTATGTGTAGTGTTAGTGTTAGGCTTAGGTGTAGGATTAGGTTAAGATTTGGATTAAGGGTTATATCAAGGTTAAAGTTAGGTTTAGGGTAATGGATAGGGTTAGTTTTAGAGTTCAATGTAGGTTTAGGGTAATGGAGAGATTTATGGTTTGCGATAGGGTTAGTGTTAGGCCTAGGGTCAGCATTACAAATAGGGTTATCATATGGATAATGTATAGGGTTAGAGCTAGGGTTATGGTTAGGATTAGGGCTAGAGTTAAGGTTAGAGATTGTATTAGGGCTAGTAACCCTAGCTTAGAGTAGGGTTATTATTAGGTTTAGGGTAAAGGTAAGGTTTTGAGTTAGGGTTAGTTCTAGGGTGAGGGTTAGATTTAGTGTTAGGTCTAGTGTTAGGGTTATAGAAATGGTTAGGTTTAGGTTTAGGGTTAGGGCTAGGGTTTTCATTAGAGTTAGGTTTAGGTTTAGGGTGATAGATTGGATTAGATGTAAGGTTAGCTTTAGGTTTGAGTTTAGTTTTAGGGCTAGGTTTACTATTGGGTTTAGGGTAAGGGTTATGGTTTAAGTTAGGGTGAGGGTTATGGCAAGGATTAGGTTTAGGTTTAGGTCTAGGGTTAGGTTTAGGGTTTGGATTAGGGTTTCAGTTAAGGTTAGGGCTAGGGTTATCATTAGGGTTAGGGTTAGATTAAGGGTAATTGATAGGGTTAGGGATAGGTTTAAGGTTAGGATTAGGATAGGGTTAGGGTTATTGTTAGTGATAGGGCTAGGGTTTTGTTTAGGCTAAGGTTTAGGCTTTGAGTTAGGTTTAGGACTAAGGTGAGGTTTAGGGTTAGGGTAGGTCTAGGGTTAGAGTTAGGGTTATGCTTAGGGTAGGTTTAGGCCTCTGATTAGGACTAGGTTTTGTGTTAGGTTTAGGCCTAAGGTTAGTGCTATGGGTAATGTAAGATCTAGGGTTGTAATTGAGGTAGTTTTAGGGATAGGGTTATGGCTAGGTCTAATTGTTAGGTTTATATTTTGGTTTACGGTCAGGTTTATAGCTAGGTTTATGGTTAGTCTCAGTGTCAATGTTCAGGTTAGGGTGAACACAAGAATTATGACTAGCATTGGGTCTTGGGGTAGGGTTAGTATTTGGTTTAAATTAAGGGTTATTGTTAGGGATAGGACTAAGGTTTTGTTTAGGTCTAGGGCTAGAGTTATGGCTAGATTTAGCATTGTGTTTAGGTCTAGGGCTAGTGTTAGGCTTAGGTTTAGGTAAAAGTTTACTGGTAGGGCTAGATTCAGAATTCAGTTTAGGCTAAGGGTCAGGTTTAGACCTATAATTAGTATTAGGGTCAGAATAAGGGTGAAAGTTAGGGTTAGGATTTGGGTTAGGGTTAGAGCTAGAATGAGGGCTAGGGTTAGGACTAGGAATAGGGTTAATATTTGGTTTAGGCTAAGGATTAGGATTAGGACTAGGATTAGCATTGTGGATAGGGTTTGGTTTAGGTTAAGTGATAGGGTTAGAGCTAGGGATAGGACTAGTGTTACGTTTAGGTTTAGGGCTAGTGTTTGGGTAAGGTTTAGAGTTAAATCTAGTGTGAGGGCTCAGATTAGGGCTATTTTTGTATTAGGGTTAGAGCTAGGGTTAGGGCTAGTGTTATGGTTAGGTTTAGGGCTAGGGTTAGGGTTAGGGTTAGGTTTTGAGTTAAATCTAGTGTTAGGGCTCAGATTAGGGCTATTTTTGTGTTAGGGTTTGAGCTAGTGTTACGGCTCTGACTAATGTAAGAACTAGGGTTATGATTAGGGTTAGTTTTAGGGTTAGGGTTTGAGTTAAGTCTAGTGTTAGCATTAGCTTTAGTGTTAGGATGATATTTAGAGCTAGGGTTAGTGTTTGCATATGAGTCTGGGTCAGGGTTAGTTTTAGTCCTAGGACTCAAATTTGAGCTAGGCTTATGGCTAGATGTAGGGGAATAGTTTGATTTAGGTTACGGTTTAAGGTTAGAGCAATGACTTGGTTTTATTTTAGGGCTAGGGCTAAGGTTAGAACTAGTTGTGGGATTAGCAATAGTGTTCAGTTAGTGGTATGGTGAAGTACGGAAATGGATAAGGTTAGAAATAGAAATAGGGCTAGGGTGAGAGTTAGAGTTAGTCTTAGGGCTAGGGTTAGGAGTTCTGTTAGCGTTAGGGCTAAATTAGGGCTAGGATTAGTGCTAGGTTTAGTGTTATTTTTAGGCCTATAGTTAGGGTTAGTGTTAGTGTTAGGTTTATGATTAGTTTTTGGGGAAGGGATAGGGTTATAGCAAGGGTCAGGGCTAGGGTGAGAGTTAAAATTAGGGATAGGGCTAGGGTAAGGGTTCGGGTTCGGATTAAGGCTAGGTTTAGGACTAGGTTCAGGGCTAGGGTTTGTGTTGGGGTTAGGCCTATATTAGGGCTAGGGCTAATATGAGGTCTAAGGTTATTATGGTTAGGGATATTTTCAGGTGTAGGTTTATGGCTAGGTATAGTTTAAGTATTAGTTTGAGGGATAGGGTCACTTTTAGAACTAGGTTATTGTTAGGGTCAGGGTCAGGGTTAGGGTTTGTTTAGGTTAAGGTTTTGTGTTAGGGCTCAAATTAGCATTAGGTTTACGTGTATGGTTAGGGTAATGGATATGGTTAGGTTTAGGGTTCATTTTAGGTTTAGGGTAGTGGATAGGGGTAGGATTATAGATAGGGTTAGGGTTATCCTAGGGTTAGCATTAGGGTTAAGGTTAGGGTTAAGGTAATGGATAGGATTAGAAGTAGAGTTAGGGCTAGGATTATGGTTAGTATTAAGGCTAGGTTTAGGATTAGGTTTAGGTTTAGGGTTAGGGTTAAAGCTAATGTTGGGGCTCGGATTAGGGCTAAGATTTAGATTAGGTTAGGGCTAGGGTTAGGGCTATGACTAATGTAAGATCTAGGGTTATTATTTGGGTTAAATTTAGGGTACGTGTTTGGCCTAGTCTAGTGTTAGCATTATCTTTAGGGTTAGTGGATATTTATAGCTAGGGTTAGCGTTAGGATATAAGTCAGGGTCAAGGTTAGTTTTAGGCCTAGGACTCAAATTAGGGTAAGGAGGTTATGGCTAGGTGTAGGGTTACAGTTAAGGTTAATGTGTAGGATTAAGGCAATGGCTATGTTTTGTCTTAGGGCTACGGCTAGGGTTAGGTATAGTTTTAGTATTAGCGATAGTGTTTGATCTAGTGGTAGGGTGAGGTTTAT
This sequence comes from Marmota flaviventris, assembly GCF_047511675.1. Lineage (NCBI taxonomy): Eukaryota > Metazoa > Chordata > Mammalia > Rodentia > Sciuridae > Marmota > Marmota flaviventris. The sequence continues at coordinate 87,022 of NW_027287696.1, forward strand.
GCTTAGGGTTAGGGTTAGATTTAGAGTTATGGTTAGGTCTAGGGATTGGTCTGGGGCTAGGATTAGGGCTAAGATTAGGGCTTGTGTTAGGGTTATGGTAACTGATAGGGTTAGAACTAGAAATAGGTCTAGGGCGAGTGTTAGAGTTAGTTTTAGGCCTAAGGCTAGGGGTAGGGTTAGGGCTAAATTAGGGCTAGGATTAGTGCTAGGGTTAGTCTTGGGGTTAGGCCTATGGATAGGGCTAGAGTTAGGGTTAGTGTTAGGGGAAAGGATAAGGTTATAGCTAGATTTAGGACTAATGTGTTGTTTAAAATCAGGGGTAGGGCTAGGGTTAGGGTTCAGGTTAGGATTAAGGCTAGGATGGGGGCTAGGGTTTGTATTAGGATTATGGCTAGTATTAAGGCTAGGGATAATATTATGTCTAGGTATATGATTAGGGTTAGTTTTTGGGTTAGGTTGTGGCTCGGCATAGTGCAAGTTAGGTTTAGGATAAAGGTCAGGTTTAGAGCTAGGTATATTATTAGGGTCAGGGTCCAGGTAGAGTGTGGTTTAGGTTAAGGTTTAGGATTAAGGCTTGATTTAGTGTTAGGGATAGAGTTAGTGTTAGGGTAATGGATATGGTTAGGATTAGGGTTCAAGTTAGGTTAGAGTAATGAAAAAGGTTAGTGTTAGGTATAGAGTTAGCATTAGGCCTAGGGTTAGCATTTTAGTTAGGCTCATCTTTAGGGTAATGGATAGGGTTAGAGCTAAGGTTAGGGCTAGGCTTAAGGTTAGCATTAGGAATAGTATAGGGTTAGGCCTAGGGTTAATGTTAGGGTTAGGTTTAGGGTAAGTGTTAGCATTAGAGCTAGGGTTAGGGCTATGGCAAGTTTTAGGGTTAGGGTTATGTCTAGGGTTAGTTAGGGTTACTATTAGGGCTAGGTTTAGGCCTAGAAATATGGCTAGGTATTGTGGGATGTTTATGGCTAGCATTAGGACTATGGGTAATGTAAGAGGTAGGATTATGTTTATGACTAGTTTTAGGGTTAGCATTATGGATAAGTCTACTGTTAGGGTTAGGTTTTGGGTTAGGATAAGGTTTAGACATAGGGTTTGGGTTATGGTAAGGATCACTGTTTGGATTAGAGTTAGGTTTAGGGTTAGGGCCAGAATTAGGACTAGCATTGGTTCTAGGAATAGGGTTAGTGTTTGCATTAGTTTAAATGTTATTGTTAGGGCTAGTGCTAGGATTTGTTTTAGGGCTAAGGCTAGATTTATGACTCTATTTAGGATTAGGTTTGGTCCAGTGCTAGTGTTATGGTTAGGTTTAGGTATAGTTTTACCGGTAGGGGTACTGTTAGGGTTCCATTTAGGGTTGGGGTCAGGTTTAGACCTAGGGTTAGTGTTAAGGTCAAAATAAGGGTCAGGGTAAGGGTTTGGGTTTGGGTTAGGGTTGGAGCTAGAATGAGGGCTAGGGTTAGGACTAGTAATAGAGTTAGGGTTTGGGGTAGGCTAAGGATTAGTGTTAGGACTAGGGTAGCATTAGGGTGAGGTTTTGGCTTAGGGTAAGGGATGATTTTAGAGGTAGGGTTAGGGTTTGTGTTAGGGTTAGGTTTAGGGCTATGTTTAGGATTAGGGTTAGGGTTTAAACTAGGGTTAAGGCTCGGAATAGGGCTAGGATTTGTGTTAGCATTAGGGCTATGGCTAAAGTAAGAACTAGGTTTCCAATTAGAGCTAGTTTTAGGGTTAGCACTAGGACAATGTTTAGAGCTAGTGTTAGTGTTAGGGTCCGAGTCAGAGACAGGCTTATTTCTAGGGTTAGGGTTAGGGCTCAAATTAAAGCTAGGTTTAGGTCTAAGTGTCGGGTTAGTGTTTGGTTTAGGTTAAAGGTTATGGTTATGGTTATGGCTCAGTTTGTTTTAGGGCTAGGGTAGGGTTAGGGCTATTTTTCCAATTAGAATTTGGGTTAGGGCTAGTGTTAGGGTGAGGTTTATGCTTAATGTTAGGGTTAGATTCATGTTTAGGGCTAGGTTGAATTTTAGGGCTAGGGTTGTGGCTAGGGATAGGGCTAAGTTTTGGTTTATGGTAAGGGATAGGTTAGAACTTGGACTAGGGCTAGGGTGAGAATGAGACTTAGTCTTAGGGCTAGGGCTAGGGTTATGTTTAGGGTAGGCTAAATTAGGGCTAGGATTAGCACTAGGGTTATTGTTAGGTTTAGGCCTAGGTTTAGAGCTAGTGTTAGTGCTAGCAATAGGGTTAAGGTAAGGTATGATGTTACATCTAGATTTAGGGTTAGTGCAAGGGATAAAATTAAGGTTAGGGCTAGGGTTAAGATTAGGATTAGAATTAAGGCTAGGCTTAGAGCTAGGATTAGAGCTAGGGTTTGTGTTAGGTTTAGGGCTAGGGCTAATGACAGGTCTAGGGTTATGTTTAGGAATAGTTTTACAGTTAGGTTTCTGGCTAGGTCTATTGTAAGGGTGAGGTTAAGTGTTGGGGTCAGGTTCACAGCTAGCGTATTATTAGGGTAAGAGTCAGGGTTAGGGTATGGTTTAGGTTCACATTTAGTGTTAGGGCTCAAATTAGCATTAGGGTTAGGGTTAGGGTTAGCATAATGATTATGGTTATGTTTAGGATTCAGGTTTGTTTTAGAGTGATGAATGGATAGGGTTAGGGTTAGTGATAGAGTTAGGGTTAGGAGTAGGGATAGAATTTGGTTAGGGTTATGGTTAGGCTAATGGATAGGATTAGAGCTACAGTTAGGGCTAGGGTTATGGTTAGGTTATGGCTATGATTAGGGTTCATCCTTGGGTTAGAATTTGGTTAGGGTTATCGTTAGGGTAATGGATAGTATTCAAACTGGGGTTAGGGCTAGGGTAATGGTTAAAATTAGGGCTATGGTTCAGGTTAGGTCATGGTTAGTATAACAAATAGGATTAGAACTGCAGTTGGGGATAGGGTTATGGTTAGGTTAAAGCTATGCTTAGGGTTAGGCCTTAGATTAGAATTCGGTTAGGGTTATGGTTAGGGTAATGTATAGGATTTGAGCTAGGGTTAGGGCTATGGTTATGGTTAAGATTAGGGCTATGGTTCAGGTTAGGTCATGGTTAGTGTAACAAATAGGATTAGAACTGCAGTTGGGGATAGGGTTATGGTTAGGTTAAGGCTATGATTAGGGTTAGGCCTTTGATTAGAATTCGGTTAGGGTTATGTTAGGGTAATGGATAGGATTTGAGCTAGGGTTAGGTCTAGGGTCATGGTTAAGTTTAGGGGTATGGTTCAGGTTAGGTTTTAGGTTAGGTCAGGTTTAGGTTTAGGGTTAGGTTTAGGTTAAGTGTTAAGGCCCTAGTTAGGGTTAGGGTTAGTATTAAAGCTAGGATGAGGGCTCGGAATAGGGCCAGGTTTTGGGTTAAGTTAAGGCTAGTGTAGCACTATGTCTAATGTAAGATCTAGGGTTATGAATAGGGCTAGTTTTAGGGTTAGTGTTAAGTCCAGGTCTAGTGTTAGGGTTAGGTTTAGGTTCAGGGTGATGATTAGAGATAGGGTTAGTGTTAGGGTCAGAGACAGGATCAATGTTACCTTTAGGGTTGGGGATAGGGCTCAAATTAGGGCTAGGCTTAAGGCTATGTGTAGGGTTAGGGTTTGTGTTAGATTAGGGTAAGAATTAGAGATAGGGTTAATGTCAGTTCTAAGGTTAGGGTTAGGGCTATGGCTCAGTTTTGTTTTAGAGCTAGGGATAAGGTTAGGGGTAGCTTTAAGATTAGCAATTATGTTAGGGCTAGTGGTAGGTTGAGGTTTAGGCTTAGATTTTTTGTTATGGTTAGTTCTAGGTTTAGGGCTAGGGCTAGGGTTAGGGCTAAGATTAAGGCTTAGTTAGTGTTAGGGTTACGGTAACACTAGAGTTAGAACTGAAAATAGGGCTACAGCTAAAGGTAGAGTTATTCTTTGGGCTAGGGTCAGGAGTAGGTTTAGGGTTTGGTCTAAATTAGGGCTAGGATTAGCGCTAGTTTTAGTGTTAGGGTTAGGCCTAGCATTACGGCTAGAGTTAGGGTTAATATTAGGGTAAGGGTTAGGTTTAGAGTTTGGGGAAAATGGGGTAATAGATAGGTTAAGGACTAGGGTGAGGGTTACACTTAGGGTTAGAGCTAGGGTTAGGGTACAGTTTAGGATTAAGGCTAGGTTTAGGGCTAGAATGAGAGTTTGTGTTAGGGATAGGGCTAGGATTATGGCTAGAACTAATGTCAGGTCTAGTATTATGGTTAAGGATAGTTTTAGGGTTAGGATATGGCTAGGTCTAATGTAAGGGTTAGGTTTAGGGTAAAGGTCAGGTTCAGAGCTAGGTGTATTATTAGTGTCAGAGTCAGGGTAGGGATTGGTTTAGGTTAAGGTCTAGGGTTAAGGCTCGAATTAACATTAGGTTTTGGGTAATGGATCGGGTTAGATTTAGGGTTCAGGTTAGGTTTAGGGTTTTGAGTAGCCTTAGGGATAGCTATACAGTTAGGTTAAGTCCTATTGTTAGGATTTGGGTTAGGCTTATGTTTAGGGTAATAGATAGGATTACAGCTAGGGTTGGGGCTAGGTTTATGGTTAGGATTAGGGCTATAGTTAGGGTTAGGGTTAGGGTTAGGCTTAGGTTTAGGGGTAGGTTTAGGGTAAGTGTTAGGGTTTGAGCTAGGTTTAGGTCTAGGGCAGGACTAGGGTTAGAGCAGGTCTAGGGTAAAGGTTAAGGTTAGGGCTACGTTTCGCATTAGGGTTAGGATTAGGGTTATGGTAATGGATAGAGTTACAGCTAGGGTTTGGGCAATGGTTACAGTCAAATTAGGGTTAAAGTAATAGTGATAAAGCTATGTTAATGTTTAAGCTTAGGATTCTGATACACTCGATGAATTATTTGGTCAGATTTCTTTGATACTGCATAGCATTCATCCCTTAGCTTGCCCTACTCGGCTGCCCAGGTTTGGAACTTCTATGATCAAAGGTTCCATAAAAAAGTTAGTGTTAGGGGAATGGTTAGGATTAGAGCTAGTCTTAGGTTTAGAGGTAGTTTTATTCAAAATTCTTTGATACTTGGCAGGATTTATCTTTTAGCTAGATTTACTCTGTTCCACAGGTTTAGGCCTTCTCTGTTCACATGTTTGCTCTCAGAAACAATTTGTATTTTAAAATTTTACTTCATTTTGACCTTTATGGGAAAGTAAAAGGAGCTGAAAATCAAACAGGGTTTGTGCTGCTTGAAACTTCACACACTCCATCAGTCCTCTGTAGGGACTCTGGTATGTTCCTTGTGAATTAGGCCTAAGCTTAAGGATATAAAAACAACTATATCCAAAGGCCCTTTAGGAGAAAACAGGGAAATATGCATGTACTGAAATACCTCCCATAATTATTCGATCAGATTTGTTTGATGCTGTGTAGGATTCATTACTTAGCTTGCCCCACAAGGCTCCCAAATGCAGGAGTTCTAGGATCAATGGTCCTCTAATCAGGTTAGGGTTAGGGTTAGTGTTAGGGTTAGGGCCAGGGCTAGGGTTAGAAGTAATGTTAGGGTGAGATTTAGTTTTGATCAAATTTCTTTGATACTGCGCAGGATTCATCTTTTATCTAGCCTTAGTATGCTCCCAAGATTTGGGCCTTCTCAAATCAATGGTTCGTTATCATGAACACTTTGTATTTTAAGGTTTCACTTCATTTTGACCTATATGGGTAAATGGAAATGGAGGTGTAAATCAAACAGGCATCCCTTCCCCTAAACCTAGCCCTAAACCTAAACATAACCCTAGCCCTAAGACTAACTCTAAATCTCGCCCTAGCCCTATTCCTAGTTCTAACCCTATGCCTGATCATAACCCAAACACTAGCCCTAACCTTAGCCCTAACCCAAGCCATAGCCCTAACCCTAGAATTAATCATAACTCCAAATCTACCCCTAAGCCTAAACTTACACTATCACTAGCAATAACACTAACACTATTTGTAAAACTACCCTTTATTTTAGCCTTAGCCCAAAAACGAAACCGAGCCATAGCACTAACCCTAAACCTTAACCTAAATCAAATTCTCACCCCTATTCCAGCCCTAAGCCTACCCCTAATTCAAGTCCTATCCCTAACCCTAAAACAAACCCTGATCCTGACTCTGACCCTAACACTAAACCTAGTTCAAAACATCACCCTAAACCTAAACGTAATCTTAAAACTAGACTTAGCCCTAATGGTAACTCTAAAACTATCCCTAATCATAACCCTAGTTCTTACATTAGCCATATCCCTAACACTAGCCCTAAGATAACCCAAAACATAGCCCTAACACAAGACCCAACCATAGATTTAACCCTAACACTAACCCTAAACCTAGCCCTGACCCTTACCCTAAACCTAACCCTAACTTTAACCCTTGCACTGTCTTTAAACCTAATCCTAAACCTAGCCCTAGTCTTAAGCATAATCCTAGCCCTAACCCTAGCTCTAACCCTATCCATTACCTTAACCCTAATCCTAAACCTAATGCTAACCCTTGGCCTAACTCTAGCACTATCCCTAACCTTACCTATCCATTACCATAAAAATAACCTGAACCCCAAACCTAACCGTATCCATTACCCTAACTATAATTTTTACCCTAATGCTAATTTGAGCACTCACCCACAACCTTAACCTAAACAAACCCCAATTATGATCCTAACCCTAATAATACCCCTACGTCTAAAGCTGACCCTAACCCTCATCCTAACCCTGACACTATACCTTGCCATAAAACTATCCCTAAAACTATCCATAACCATAACCCTAGACCTGATATTAAACATAGTACTAACGATAGCCCTAACCCTAACACAAACTGTAGCCCTAATCCTAGGCCTAACACTAGCTTTAAAACTAACTTTAAAATTAACCCTAGCTATAACCCTAATTTTAACCCTCGCCTTAGCCCTATACCTAGCTGTAACATCATACCTTATTCTACCCTAACCCTAAAACTAATCCTAGACCTAAACCTAGCCCTAACCCTAACACTAACCCTAGCTCTACTCCTAGCCCTAATTTAGCCCTAACCTTAACTGTAACCCTAACTCTACCCTAAGACTAACTTTAACTCTCACCCTAGTTCTATTAATAGTTCAAAACCTATCACTTGTCATAACCCAAAACCTAGCACTAACCCTAGCCCAATCCCGAGATTTAACCTTCACCCTAGCCCTAACCCTAGATCTAAACCTAACTCTAAATCTAAGCCTAACCCTAAGCCTAATCCTAAAACTAGCCCTAACCCTACACTTAATGCTAACCCTAGGCTAAACCCTAAATTTATCACAACCCATAAACCTATCCATTACCCTAACCCTAACCCTAACCCTAACCTAACCATAGCTCAAACCCTAACCATTACTTTTAACCTAACCCTAATCCTAACCCTAACATAACCTGATATTTAACCCTATCCAATACCCTGAACCTAATAATAACACTAGCCCTAACACTAACAGAAATCCAGACCCTAACTGTAATGCTAACATAGACATAATCCTAAACCTAACCCTTGCCCTAGTGCGAACTAACCTTAGCTCAAACCCTAAACCCTACCATAAACCTAAACCTAACCCTATCCCTAAGGCTAACCCTAACCCTAACTCTAGGCCTAATAGTAACCATAACCCTAGCCCTAACCCTAGTCTAAACCTATCCATTACCCTAAACATAACACTTACCCTAATGCTAACCCTAGGCCTAACCCTGACCCTATCGCTAACTCTAACCCTATCAATTACCCTAAACCTAACCTAAACCCTAAACCTAACAGTCTCATTACCTTAACCCTAACCTAATGCTAATTCAAGCCCTAACCGTAAATCCTAATCTAAACTAAACCCTAAACCTGACCCTAACCCTAATAATACACCTAGCTCTAAACCTGACCCTTACTCTAAACCTAACCCTTACTCTAGACATAGCAATAAACCTAACCCCAAATCTGTCCTGAACCATAACCCTAGACCGGACACTAGCCCTAGCCCAATTCTTGCCATAACCCTAAAACAAACCCTAGCCCTCAACCTACCCTAAATCTAGCCTTATTAATAACCAAAGCCATAAACCTAGCCCTAACCATAATTCTAATTTTCTACCTAGCCCTAAACCAAGCTATAATCCCATCCCTTCCCCTAAACCTAACCCTATCCCTAAACCTGAACCTAAGCCTAACACTAGGCCTAACCCTAACACAGACCCTAGACCTAATTCTAGCCCTATTTTAGTCCCCAAACAAGCATTAATCAGAGACTTAACACTAACTTTAACCCTAACCCTAACCATAACCTTAGCCCTAACCCTTACCCTAAACCTAACCCTAACCCCAAAACTTGCCCTAACCCTAAACCTTACCCTAGCCCTAATCCTAACCATAACCCTAGCCCTAACCCTAGCTGTAATCTTATCCCTTACCCTAACCCTAACCATAACCTAATGCTAAATCTAGGATAACTCTAAACATATCCCTAACCCTAAACCTATCTATTACCCTAAACCTAACCTGAACCCTAAACCTAACCATATTCATAAGCCTAACCCTAAACCTAAAGCTAATGTGAGACCTAAACTTAATCATTAACCTAACCCAAACCATAACCCTGAATCTGACCCTAATACTATCCCTAGCTCTAAACCATACCCTAAACCTTAACCTATCCCTTACAGTATACCTAGCCATAATCATAACCCTAAATCTATCCCTAAATCTAACCCTAGACCTGACATTAGCCCTAAACTTAGCCTTAATCCTGACCCTAACCCTAACCCTAGCCCTAACCCTAACCCTATCCCTGGTCCTAGCCCTAGCTCTAACCCTATCCCTTACACTAAGTCAAACCTTCACCCAATTGCTACCCTAGTCCTAACCTTAATCCTTAGTCTACCCCAAAACCTAACTCTATTACTAGTCCTAACCCTAGCCCTAATTCTACCTCTAAACTTAACCCAAATCTAACCCTAACCACGACCCTTATTCTGACCCTAAAACTAAACCTTGGTTTAAACCTGACCCTACCCCTAAACCGAAACCTAACACTAGCCCTACTGGTAAACCTATACCTAAATCTAAACTAACACTAGCCCTAGACCTAATTCTAATCCTAAATATAGACATAACTCTAGCCCTCAACCTAACAATAACCCTTAATCTAACCCAAACACTAACTCACCCTCAACTTAACCCTAGTCCTAATTATGGCCATAACTCTGAAACTAACCCTAACCAGAACAGTGACCCTTACCCTAACACAAACCCTAACTCTAAATCTTATCCTAATGCCAAAACTAACCCTAACACTAGACTAACCCTAAAAGTAGCAATAACCATGACCCTAGCTCTTGGATTACCCATAAACCCAACACTAGCCCTAAACTTCACACAAAACGTAGCCCTAATTGTATCCCTAAACCTAACCTTATGCATAACCCTAAACTTAAGCCTAGCCCTAACCCTAACCTTCATCCTAGCTCTAACACAAGTTCAAACCATAAACTTTACCCTAAACATAACCCTAGCCCAAACCCTAAATGTCACCCTAACCCTAGCTCTAACTCTATCCATCACCCTAACCATAAATCTAAACCTAATGCTAACCCTAGCCATATACCTAACCTTAACCCTACCCTAGCCCTGACTTTAACCTAACCCTCACACTAGAACTAACTCTAGCTTGATCCCTAACCCTTACCCTTCACCTAAACACAACACTAACCCAAGGCCTAAATCTAACCCTAACCCTAGCCCTAATCCTAAACTGAACCCTAGCCCTAACACTAGATCGAACCCTACCCATAACCCTAACCCTCAACCTAACCCTAATGATAAACCTAGACCTAAACCTAAACCTACCCTAACCCTAAATATAAACCTAACCCTAAACATAAACCAAACCCTAGAACTAACCAAAACCTATTCATAAACCTAAACCCAACCCTAGCACAAATCCTAACCCTAACTAAACCTAACCCTACCCTAACCATAAAACTAACCCTGACTCTAACCTGACATCTAACCCTATCCATTACCCTAACACTAATGTTAACCCTAGCCCTAATTCTAACACTAATCATAACCATAACTCTAAACCTAACCCTAGCCCTAGAACTAACCCTAGTTCAAACCCTAAACCTTACCCTTATCCTAATCCTAACCCTAACCGTAGCCCTAAACATGAACCTAACCCTAACTCTAGCCCTAATCCTAATCATAACCCTAGCCCTAACACTAGCTCTAACACTATAAATTACCCTTAATGATTGCCTTAACCCTAATGCTAACCCTCAGCCTAACCCTAAACCTATCACAAAACCTAATCATATCCAGTACCCTAAACCTAACCTGAACCCTAAACCTAACCCTTATCCATTACCTAACCCTAACTCTAAACTTAATGTTACTTTGAGCCCTAAACCTAAACATTAACCTAACCCAAACCCCAAACCTGACCCTGACTCTAATAATACCCCTGGCTCTAAACCTGACCCTTTCTCTAAACCTAATCCTAAAACTATCCCTAACTGTAACTATAGACTTGATATTAGCCCTAGCCCTAATTTTTGTCCTAAACCTAACACAAAACCTAGATGTAATCTTAACCTTAAACCTAGCCTTAATCCTAACCCAAATCCTAGCCCTAGCCCTAATCCTAATGCTAATCATAAAACTAGTCCTAACCCTAACCTAGCACTAAAACAAAACCAAGCAAGAGGCCAAAACCTAAACCTTAACTTAAACCAAATTCTAACACTACACCTAAAAACCCTAGCCCTAATTCTAGTCCTAATTCTAACCTTAAAAATAACCCTGACTCTGACTTGTATCCTAAAGTTAACCTAATCTCTACACAACCCTAAATTTAAATTAAACCCCAACAGTAACCCTAGCCCTAATTCGAGTCCTAACTCTAACCCTAAAACAAACCTTGACCATGACTCATATCCTAAGACTAACCATAGCTGTAAATATCACCCTAACCCTAACACTAGAACTACCCCTACCCCAACCCTAAACCTTACCATAATTGTAACCCTAGTTCTTACATAAGCCATTTCCCTAACCTTAGCCTTATCCCTAACACAAAAAATAGTCCTAATCTGAGACCTAAACCTAGCTAAACCCTAACACTAACCCTAAATCTAACCCTAACAAAAGCTCAAAGCCTAACCATTACCCTAAACATAGACCTAAATCTATCCCTAACTTTAACCCTAACCTCAGCCCTAACCCTACACTTAACCCTATCCCTAAACCTAGCTCTAAACCTACCCATTACCCTAACCCTAACAATAAGCCTATGGAGAATCCTAGCCTGAGCCCTAATGCTAACCCTAACACTAACCGGAAAACTACCCCTAGACATAACCCTAAATGTAACACTCGCCATAGCCCTAACCCTAGCTCAAACCCTAAACATTACCATAAACTTAAACATAACCATAGCCCTAACCCTAATCCTAAACTGAAATCTAATAACCCTAATCCTGTATCTATCTGTATTCATTATTCAAAACCTAAACTTAATGATAACCCTAACCCTAATCCACACCCGAACCCTACCATAATCTTATCTCTAGACCTAATAATAACCCTAACCCTACCATAATCCTATCCCTAGACCTAACCCTAAACCTAACCCTCATTCTAGCCCTAACCTTAGCTCAATACCTAACCCTTACACTAAACATAATTCTAAACCTAAACTCCGCTCTCGCACTAACACTAAGCCTAACTCAAGACCTATTCCTAACCATAACCCTAGCTCTAATCTTAGCTCTAACCCTATCTATTACCCTAAACATAACTCTTACCCCAATGCTAACCCTAGGCCTAACCCTAAACCTATTGCTAACCCAAACCCTATGAATTACCCTAAACCTAACCTGAACCCTAAACCAAGCCCTAACATTACCCTAACCTTAACAGTAATGCTAGTTTGAGCCCTAAACCTAAATCCTAACCTAAATCAAACCCTAACTCTGACCCTAACCCTAATATTTCCCCTAGCTCTAAACTTGACCTTACTGTAAATCTAACACGAACACTAGACGTAGCCATAAACCTAACCCTAAAATTATCTTTAATCATAACCCTAGACCTGATGTTAGCCCTAGCACTAATCCTAACACTAAAACAAGCACTAGCCCTCATCCTAGCCATAAACTTATCCTTAATTATAACCTTAACAATAACCCTACCCTTAACCCTAACTCTAACCCCCACCCTACAAATTAACCTAGCTACAACGCCATCCCTTATCATAAACTTAACCATAACCATAACCATAATGATAAGCCTAAGATGAACAATAACCCTAGCCCTAATCCTAGCCCTAATTTAACTATATTCCTAACCATAACCCTAACCCTAGCCCTAAGACTAACTCTAATTTTCACACTCACCCTATCCATAGATCTAACCCTATTCCTTACAGTAACCCTAACCCTAGCCCTAACCCTAACCCTAACCCTTGCCCTATCCTTAGTCCTAGCCTAACCCTAGATCTAATCCTAACTCTAAATGTAACCCTAACACTAAGTCTAAGCCTAACACTAACACTAGCCTTAACCCTAATGCTAATCACAAAAGTAGCCCTAACCCCAGCCCTAGGACTAAAACAAAACTGAGCAGTAGCCCTAACCCTAAACCTTAATGTAAACCAAACCCTAACACTACTACCCTAGCCCTAATTAGAGTCCTAACCATATCCTTAAACTAACCCTGACCATGACTCATATCCTAACACTCACCCAGGCTCTAAACACCACTCTAACCTTAAACCGAACCTTAGCCCTTATTTGAGTCCTAACCCTAACCCTTAAACTAACTCTGACGCTGACCCCCATTCTAATACTAATTCTAGCTCTAAATATCAACATAACCTTAAAACTAATCCTAGCACTAGAGGTCTAACCCCTAAAGCTACCCCTAAATAGAACCCTAATTTTAACACTCGTTCTTACATTAGCCTTTGCCCTAACCTTAGCCCTAACTCTAACAGAAAAAAAATAGCCCTAACTGAGCCCTAAACCTCGCTTTAAGCCTACCCCAAACGCAACCCCTAACACTAGCTCTAACCCTATACCTAACCATAAGCAAAATGCTAACCCTAATGGTAACCCTAGACCTATCCCTAATCTTAAGGCTAACAAAAACACTAACTCAATTAACAGTCCTAAACCTAGCCCTCATTCTAGCTCTAACCCGATCCCAAACCCTAACCCTAACCCTGACCCTTATTCTGACCATAACAGTAACCCTAGGACTAAACCTAACCCTAACCCTAGACCAAACCCTAACACTAGCCCTACCAATACTTACACATAAGCCTAACCCTACCACAAGCCCTAGACCTAAACATAATCCTAAATCTAGCGTTAATTCTAGCCCTAGACCTAAGATAAAAACCTAGCCATAGCCCTATCAAGAACACTTAACCTAACACAAAGACTAAACCTAATCCTAGACATAAACCTAATCCTAATTCTGGCTTTAACCTTAACTCTATCTCTGATCTGAACACTGACCCTCCCTTTAACACTAAACCTATCTCTAAACCTGACCCTAAATGAAAACCTAACCTAACATTACACCTAGCTAAAACCCTAACCCTACAACTAGCCCTAATAATAACCCTAGCTCTTACATTACCCATAGCCTTAACCTTACACCTTAATCTAACACAAAATGTAGAGAGAATCCTAGGCCTAAACCTAGCACTAAGTGTAACCCTAACCCTAACCATAGCCCTCACCCTAATCCTAACCCTAGCCTTAGTCCTGACCCTAGCTCAAAGCCTAATCCTTACCCTAAATATAAACTTAGACCTATCCCTACCTCTGAAGCTAATCCTAGCCATAATTCTAACCTTATCCCTAGCCCTAAAACTAGCTCTAAACCTACCCATTACATTAACCCTAATGCTAACCCCATTAATAGTCCTAACCGTAGCCCTCACTCTAGCTCTAAATCTATCCCAAACCCTAATGATAACCCTGACCCTTATTCTGACCCTAACGCTAACCCTAGGTCTAAACCTGACCCTAAATCTAGACCAAACCCTAACACTAACTCTAGACCTAAACCTAATTCTAATTCTAGCCTTAACTCTATCCCTAGACCTAAACAAAACATAGTCCTAACAATAACCCTTGACCTAACCCAAACACTAAACCTACTCCTAGACCTAAACCTAGTCAAAATTCTGGCTCTAAACCTAATTGTAATTCTAACCCGAACACTGACCCTCCCTTTCACAATAAATGTACCTCTTAATCTGACCATAACTGAAAATATAAACCTAACACTAAACCTAATCATAATGCTACCCTACAACTAGCCCTAATCATAAACCTAGCTCTCACATTATCCATAGCCCTATCCTTTTGCCTTAACCTAACACAAAACCTAGAGCAAATCCAACGCCTAAACCTAACCCTAAGCCTACACTAACCCTAACTCCAGCCCTAACCCTAATCCTAACCCTAGCCTTAGTCCTAAACCTAGCTTGAAGCCTAACCCTTACCCTAAATATAATTTTAAACCTATCCCTAACTCTAAAACTAACCCTAGCCCTAATCCTAACCTTAATCCTAGACTTAAACCTAGCTCTAAACCACACATTACCCTAACGCTAATCCTAAACCTATTGATAATCCTAGCCATAACCCTAACCCTGGCACTAACAAAAAAACTAATCCTGGTTCTAAACCTAAACCTAACACTCGCCATAGCCCTAATGCTAGCTCAAACCCTAACCCATACCATAATCCTAAACATAATCATAGCCTTAACCCTAACCCTAAAACTATATCTAACCCTAACTCTACACCTAAACCTATATGTAACCATATCCATTACCCTAACTCTAATCCTAACCCTAATTATAACCCTAGCCATAACCCTAACCCTAACCCTAAACCTACCATAATCCTATCCCTAGACCTAATGGTGAACCTAACCCTTGACCTAGCCCTAGCCTTAACTGTAGCCCAAAACCTCACCCTTACCCTAAACATAACCCTAGCCCAAACCCTAACCTAAATCCTAGCCCTAACCCTTACCCTATCTCTATCCCTCATCCTGATTCTAACCCAAACCCTCAACCTAGCCCTAACTTTACTCAATCCCTGTCCCTTACCCTTAACCTAACTATAAGACTTACCCTAAGCCTAAGCCTAACCTTAACCCTATCCCTAATCCTAAACTGAACCCTAGCCTTAACCCTAGCTCTAAACTCACTCATTACCCTAACCCTAAACATAAACCTCATGACAACCATAGCCTTAACCCAAAACCTATTCTAATCCTTACCATAAACCTAACCCTAGACCTAACTTTAAACACAATCGTTGCCATAGTCCTAACCTTAGCTCAAAACCAAACTATACCCTAAATGTAACCCTGACCCTAGTCCTAAACCTAACCATAACCTTAACCTGACATCTAACCGTGTCCATTACCCTAAACCTAATGATAACCCTAGACCTAACCATAATACTAACCCTAACCCTAATCATAACCTTAACCCTAGTCCTAACCCTAAACCTCATCCTAGCCTTAGCACTAACCCCAGCTCAAACCCTAAAGCATACCCTAAACCTAACCCTAACCCTAGCCTTAATCCTAATGCTAACCCTAACTCTAGCCCTAATCCTAAACATAACTCTATCCCTAACACTAGCTCTAACCCTATCAATTACCCTAACAATAACCATAACCCTAATGCTAACCCTAGGCCTAACCCTAACCCTATTCATTACCCTAAACCCAATCTGAACCCTAAACCTAACCTGAAGCATAAACCTACCCTATCCATTGCCCTAACCCTAAATCTAACCATAACGCTAATTTGAGTCCTAACCCTAAACCTTAACCTACCCAAACCCAAAACCTGACCCTGACCATTTTAATACCCTTAACTCTAAACCTGAACCTTACCCTAAACCTAACTCTGACACTAGACATAGCCATAAAACTTACCCAAAAACTATCCCTAACTGTAAAACTAGACATTATATTAGCCCTAGCCCTAATACTTGCCATAACCCTGACAAAACGCTAGACTTCATCCTGGCCCTAAACCTAGCCTTGATCCTAACCTGTACCCTAACATAGCCCTATCCCTAATTTCATCCCTCTCCTAGTTCTGAACCAAGCTATAACCCCATCCCTTCCCCTAAACCTAACCCTAACCCTAGCCCTAGACCTAAACCTAAAACTAACCCTAGACTTGATCCTAGCCCTCATTTAGCCCTAACCCTAACCCTAACCCTAGCACTGACTAACTCCAACTCTCACCCTAGCCCTCTTCCTAGTTCTAACCCTAACCCTTACCATAACCCTAACACTTGCCCTCACCTTAGGTCTAACCCTAGCCCTAGCCCTAACATTAGATCTAACCATAACTCTAAATCTAACCCTAAACCTAACCTTAAAACTCACTCTAACATTAGTCCTAACACTAATGCTAATTCCAAAATTATCCCTAACCTAGTTCTAGCCCTAAAACAAAACCAAGCCATAGCCTTAACCCTAAACTTTAACTTAAACCAAAACTTAACCCAACACCTGGCCCTAACCCTATCCCTAATTCTAGTCCTATCCTAACCCTATAACTAACCTTGACCCTGACTCTGACCCTGTAACTAACCCTACCCCTAACATCAACCTAAAAATAAACCTAACCCTAAAACTTGACATAGCCCTAAACCTAACACTAAAAGTAGCCATAATTATAACCCTAGTTCTTATATTAGCTGTAGTCCTAACCCTAGCCCTAACCCAACATAAACATAGCCCTAATCTGACCCATACACCTCATTTTAACCCTAACCCTAATCCTGGCCCTAGCGCAAAACATTACCCTAAACCTAACCCTAACCCTAAAACTTGCCCTAACCCTAAACTTAACCCTAGCCTTAATCCTAACCATAAACCTTCACCTAACCCTAGCTCTAACCCTATCCATTACCCTAACCCTAACCCTAACCCTAATGCTAACTCTAGGATAACCCTAACCCTATCTCTAACCCTAAATTTCACCATTAAACTAAACCTAACTTGAATCATAAACCTAACCATATCTATTACCTAACCTTAGCCCTAAACCTAACACTAATTAGAGCCCTACCCTTAACATTAACCTGACCCAAACCATAACTGTTACCGGGAACCTAATAATAACCCTATTTCTGAAACTGACCCTAACCCTCAACCTAACATTTACACGAGAACTAGCCATAAACATCACCCTAAAACTAACCCTAACCAAAAAAACTAACCCTATCCATAAACCTATACCTGACATTAGCCCTAAACCTAATCCTAGACCTAACCCTAACACAAAACCTAGCCCTAATCATAGCACTTAGCGTAGCTTAGTCCTAACCCTAACCCTAACCCTAGCCCTAAAACTAGGCCTAGCCCTAACACTAATCCTAGCGCTAATCCTAGTACTAATTTTGACCTAACCCTAACCCTAGCGCTAAGACTAACTCTAACTCTCACTGTAGTCCTATCTCTAGTTTTAAACCTATAACTTAACATAACCCAAACCCTAGCTCTAAGCCTAGCCCCAACCCTAGCCCTAACTTTTGCCCTAACCCTAAACCTAGATCTAATCCTAACTCTAAATCTAACCCTAACTCTAAGCCTAAATCTCACCCAACATTAGCCATATGCCTAATGCTAATTGGAAAACTAGCTCTAACCCTAGCCCTAGCACTCAAATAAAACTGAGTCATAGGGTTAACCCTAAACCTTACCCTAAATCAAACCCTAACCGTATACGTAGTCCTAACCCTAGCACTAATTCAAGTCCTAATCCTAACTCTAGAACTTAGGCTCACACTGACTGAGACCCTAACACTAACCCTAGCTCTAAACATCACCCTAACCCTAAACATCACCCTAACCCTAAACCTAACCCCAAAAATAACCTAATTGGAACTCTAGTTCTTAAATTAGCCATGGCCCTGCCCTAACAGAAAACCTAGCCGTAATCTGAGACCTAAACCTAGCTTTAAACCTAACCCTAACCTTAACCCTATCCCTATCCCTAACCCTAATACTATCCCCAACCCTAGCTATAATCCTGTCCCTCACCATAAACCAAACCCTCTCCCTAATGGTACCCTACTCCTAACCCTAATTCAAACTCTGACCATTATTCTGACCCTAAGTCTAACCCTGGGTTTAAACCTGACCCTAACCCTAAACCGAAACATAACATTAGCCCTACGGGTAACCCTATACCTAAACCTAAACCTAACACCAGACCTAGAAAAAAGCCTAATCCTAAATCTAGCCATAACTCTAGCACTAGCCCTAAACAAAATCCTAGCCCTAGGCCTAACAATAACCCTTAACTAACTCAAACACTAACCCTACCCCTAGACCTGAACCTAGCCCTAATTCTGGCCCTAACCTTAAACCTAACCCTAACCCAAACAATGACCCTTACCCTAACACAAACCTAGCTCTAAATTTTATGCTAACCCAAAATCTAGCCATAACCCAAACACTAGACTTAGTCATAATCCTAACCCTAGCTCTTTCACTACCCATAGCCCTAATGAGAGCCCTAAACCTCACACAAAACCTAGCCCTAATCCTAGCCCTAACCCTAGCCCTAAGCCTAACCCTAAACTTAACCCTAGACCTAACCCAAACCCTAACCTTCACCCTAGCCCTAACCGTAGGTCAAACACTAACCCTTAACATAAACATAACCCTAGCCCTAACTCTAAACCTAATGCTAATCCTAGCTCTAATCCTAACCATAACCAAGACAATACCCCTAGCTCTAAATCTATTCATTACCCTAAACATAAACCTAACCCTAATGCTAATCCTAGAGCTAAACTTAACCCTAATCCTAAACCTAGACCTGACGATAATCCTAACCCTCGCCCTGGCCCTAACCATAGGTCAAACACTAACACTTACCCAAACATAACCCTAACACTAACCCTAGGCCTAACCCTAACCCTAACCTTAACCCTAGACCTAATCCTAACCATAATACTAGCCCTAAACCTATCCATTACCCTAAATATAAGCCTAACCCAAATGCTAACTCTAGGCCTATACTTAAACCTATCACTAACACTAACCCTATCCATTACTTAAAACTAACCTGAACATTAAACCTAACCCTATCAATTACTCTAACCCTAACCCTAACACTAACATTAATGCTAATTCGAGCACTAAATCTAAACTATAACCCAAACCAAACTCTGAACAAGACACTGACTCTAATAATACACCTAGCTCTAAACCTGACCCTTACCCTAAACCTAACCCTTACAGTAGACCTAGAAATAAAACAAACCATAACACTATCCCTAACCAAACCATAGACCTGACATTAGCACTCTACCTAATTCTTGCCCTAAACCTAACACAAACCCTAGCCCTCATCCTAGCCCTAAACCTAGCCTTAATCCTAATCCAAACCCTAACCTAGCCCAATCCCTAATTTCAACCCTCGCCTTAGTTCTGAACCTAGGTATAACCACATCCCTTCCCCTAACCCTAACCCTAACCCTAACACTATCACTAACCCTAACCCGAGCCCTAACACTAGTCTTCACCATAACAGCAACCCTAGCTCTAATCCTAGCTCTAATTTATCACTAAATGTAACTCTTACTCTAAACCTAGCCCTAAAACTAACTCTCAAGCTAGACCTGTTTCTAGTACTAACCTTATCTTTTCCCATAACCCTAATACTATCCCTAACCTTAACCCTACCCCTAGCCCTAACTCTAGAACTAACCATAAATTCTAAATCTAACCCTTACCCTAATCCTAAAACTCACACTAGCACTAGCCCTAACCCTATCACTAATCCAAAAACTAGCCCTAACCCAAGCCCTAGACCTAAAACAAAACTGAGCCATAGCCCTAATGCTAATCCTAACCTAAATGTAACTGTATACCTGACATTAGCCCTAGCCTTAATTCTTGTTCTAACCTTAATGCAAAACCTAACCCTACACCTACCCTTAACCCTAGCTCTAATTCGAAAGTTATCCCTAACCCTAAAACTGACACTGACCCTGACTCTGACCCTATCACTTACCCTATCTCAAATCATCACCCTAAAACTAAACCTAATCCTAACACTAAACCTAGCCCTAATCCTAACCCTAAATCTAACCCTAATTGTAACTCTAGTTCTTACATTAGCCATAACCCCTACCTTAGCCATAACCTAATCTAAAACTTAGCCCTACTCTGAGCCCTAACCCTAGCTTTAACCCTAAACCTAACCCTTATCCTAAACCTAATCCTAACCCTAGCCTTAATCCTAATCATAACCCTAGCCCTAACCCTAGCTGTAATCCTATCCATTACCTTAACCCTAAACCTATCCCTAATGCTAACCCTAGGATAACCCTAACCCTATCCATAACTCTAACACTATTACCTAAACCTAACCTGAAGCCTAAACCTAACCATATCCATTACCCTAACCCTAAACCTACCCCTAAAGCTAATTTGAGCCCTAAACTTAAACCTTAACCTAAACAAACCCTAATCCTTTTCCTGACCCTAATAATACCCCTATCTAAAACTGAATCTAACCCTTAACCTAACCCTTACACTATACCTAACCATAAACTTAACCCTAAAACTATCCCTAACCATAACACTAGACCTGACTTTAGCTCTAGTCCTAATGCTAGACCTAACCTTAACAAAAACCATAGCCCTAATGCTGGCCATAAACTTACTCTTAATCCTATCCCTAACCTGAACACTAGCCCTAACCCTAAATTGAACCTTCACCCCAGGCCTAAACCTAGATATAATATCATACCATACCCTAACCCTAATACTAACCCTAACCCTAAATGAAGGCCTAGCCCTAATACTAACCCTAGCTCTAGTACTATCCCTAATTTAGCCCTAATCCTATACCTAACCATATCCCTGGCCCTATGACTAAGTTTAACTCTTGCCCTATCCCTATCCCTAGTTCTAAACTTATCCCTTTCTAAGCCAAAGCCTAGCCGTAACCCTAGCCCAAACCTAGCCCTAAACGTAGGCCTAGCCATAAACCTAGATCTAACCCTAACTCTAAATCTAACCCTAATCCTAAACCTAAACCTCACACTAACACTATCCCTAACTCTAATGCTAATTTGAAAACTTGCCCTAAACCTAGCAGCAGCCCTCAAACAAAACTGAGCTATAGCCCTAATCCTAACCCTTAACCTAAACCAAATCCTAATGCTATACCTAGCCCTAACTCTAACCCTACAACTAATATTGACCCTAACTCTGAACCTAAAACCAAACCTAGCTCTAAATATCACCCTAACCCTAAACCTAACCCAAACACTAGAACTAGCCCTAAACCTAACTCTAGTCCTAATCATAAAACCAGTTCTTACATTAGCCATAGCCCTACCCCTAACATAAAACCTAGCCCTAGTCTGAGCCCTTACTCTAGCTTTAACCCTAGCCCTAACCCTAGCTCTAAACTTATCCCTTACCTTAAGTCATACCCTCACCCTAATGCTATCCTCATTCTAACCCTAATTGTTAGCCTGCCACAACTTTTAACTCTATTACTAGTCCTAAACCTAAACCTCATTTTATCTCTAACCCTAACCCAAAGCCTAACCCTAACCCTGACCCGTATTCTGACCCTAACACTAACCCTAGGAATAAGCCTGACCCAAATCTTAACCAAACCCTAACACTAGCCCTACCGGTAAACCTATATCTAAACCTAACCATAACACTAGCACTAGACCTAAACTTAATCCTAAATATACCCATAACTCAAGCCCTAGCCCTAACAACAACCATTAACCTAACACAAAGACTTACCCTACCCCTAGACCTAAATATAGTTCTAATTCTGGCCCTAACACTAAATCCAATACTAACCTGAACACTGACCCTTACCCTAACATAAACCCGAGCTCCAAATCTTATCCTAACACAAAACCTAACCCTAACACAGGATTTATCCATAACCCTAACCCTCAAACTAGCCATAAACATAACCCTAGCTCTTACATTATCCATAGCTCTAATGCTAGCCATAAACCTCACATAAAACATAGTCCCAAACCTAGACCTAAGCATAACAATAACATTAACCTAAACAAATCCTACCCTAATGCTTGCCATAACCCATACCCTAGCTCAAACTCTAACCCTTACCCTAACCATAACCCTATCCCTAAACCTAACCCTAATCCTAGCCCGAATCCTAACTGTAACCATAGCCCAAATCCTAGATCTAACTTTATCCATTACTTTAAACATAACCCTGACCCTAATGCTAACCTTATCCCTAACCCTAACCCTACACCTAACCATAGCCATGACTCTAACCCTAAACCTCATGCTAGCCCTAACCCTAGCTCAAACCCTAACACTTACCCTAAACCTAACCCTAACACTAACCCTAAGCCTAACCCTAATCCTAACCTTAACACATTCCCTAAAACTAGCACTTAACCCTATCCATTATCCTAAACATAAGCCTAACCCAAATGTTAACACTAGGCCTAACTCTAACCCTATCCCTAACATTAACTGTATACATTACTCTAAACCTAAACTGAACCCTAAACCTAACCCTATCCATTACTCTAACCCAAATTCTAACCCTAATGCTAATTCAAGCCCTAACTGTAAACCTTAACCCAAAACAACCTTAACCTGGACTCTGAACCTAATAATACACTTAGCTCTAAACCTGACCCCTACCCTAAACCTAACACTTATATTAGACCTAGCGATAAAACAAACCCTGAAACTATCCCTAATTGTAACCCTAGACCTGATATTAGCCCTAGCCATAATCTTAGCCCTAACCCTAACACATAACCCTAGCCATCATCCTAGCCCAAAACATAGCCTTAATCCTAACCAGAACCCTCAACCTAGCCCTATTCCTAATTTTAACCCTTTCCCTAGCACTGAACCAAGCTATATAACCCTATCCTTGTCCCTAAAACTAACCCTAACCCTAGCCCTAACTATAGGTCTAAAATTAACACTAATCCTAGTGCTAATCCTAGCGCTAATCCTAGCCCTAATTTAGCCCTAACCTTAACCCTACCTCTAACCCTAGCCCTAAGACTAACTCTAACCCTCAACCCTACCCCTATTTCTATTTCTAACCCAATTCGTTACTGTAACACTCACACTAGCCCTAACATTAGCCCTAACCCTAGACATAGCCCTAACCCTAGATCTAACCATAATGCTAAATCTAAGCCTAAACTTAAGCCTAAACCTCACCCTACCACTAGCCCTAACACTATTGCTAATCCTAAACTAGCCATTACCCTAGCCATAGCCCTAAAACAAAACCAAGCCTTTGCTCTAACCCTAAAAATACCATATACTAAACCATACCACTACAACTAGCAATAACCCTAGCTCTAATTCGAGTCCTAGGCCTAAAATTAACCCTGACCCAACTCTTATCCAAACACTAACCCTAGCTCTATATATCACCCTAACTCTAAAGCTAATGTTAACACAAGACCGAGCCCAAACCCTAAACCTAAAACTAACCCTAATCGTAACCCTAGTTCTTACATTGGAAAAAGCACTAACCCTAAAACAAAAATACCCATAAGCCGAGCCCTAACTAGATTTAACCCTAACCCAAACCCTAACTCTAGCCCTAAACCTAACCCTAAACGTAGTCCTAACCCTAGCTCTAACCATATCCCTTGTGCTAAGCCAAAACCTATGCATAATTCTAAACCTAGTCCTAATCCTAATACTTAGCCTAAACCAAACACTAACCCTATTACTAGACCTAACCCTATCCCTCGTTATAACTTTACCCCTAACCCAAAATCTGACTCTAAACTTCACCCTTATTCTGACTATAACACCAATTTTAGGTCTAAAACTGACCCTAACCCTAAACAGAAACCTGAAACTAGCCCTACCAGTAACCTTATACCTAAACCTAACCATAACACTAGTCCTAGACCTAAACCTAATCGTAAATCTAGCAATAACTCTATCCCTAAACCTAAACAAAACTTATTCCTAGCCCTAATAATAACCATTAACCTAAAACAAACACTAAGCCTACCCCTAGATGTAACCCTAGTCCTAATTCTGGCTTTCACCCTAACCCTAACAATTACTTGAACACTGATACTGACACTAACACTAAACCTAGCTCTAAACCCAACCCTAAACCAAAATCTAAATTTAACACTAGACCTAGCCATAGCCCAAACCCTAAAACTAGCACTAATTAGAACCCTAGATCTTACATTATCCATAGCACTAACCCTAGGCCTAAACCTAACACACAACCTAGCCTAATTTGAGGCCTAAACCTACCCTAAGCATAATCCTCACCCTAACCCAAGCCCTAACCCTAACCCTAACCCTCACCTTAGTCCTAACCCTAGCTCAAAGCCTAACCCTTAGCCTAAACATAATCCTAGGACTATCCCTAACCATAACCATAACCCTAGCCCTAACCCTAGCTCTAACCCTAGTCATTACCTTAACTCTAACCTAACCCTAATGATAATCCTAGCCCTAACCCTAACCAAAACCCTAACCCTTACCCTAAACCCAACAGTAAACCTAGCCTTAAAACTAAACTTAACCCTTAAACATAACACTAAAGCTAACCTTACGTCTACCCAATGTATTACCCTAAACCTAAACCTAACCCTAATGAAAACCCTAGCCCTAACCCTAAACCTAACCCTAAACTTAACCCTGACCATAACCATAACCCAAACATTAGACCTAACACTAAACCTAACCCTCACCCTAGGACTAATCCTAGATCAAAAGCTAACCTTTACCCTAAACCTAATCTTAACCCTAGACTAAGGTAGTGTTACTAGCCCTAACCCAAATTATATGCCTAACTCTAGACCTACTCTTAACAATAACCTTAGACCTAACCCTAGCTCTAACCATATACATTATCCTTATGATAACCCTAATCCTAATGCTAACCCTAGGCCTAACCCTCACTATTTTGCTAACCTGAAACTTCTCCATTCCCCTAAACCTACCCTGAACCCTATACCTAACCCAATCCATTACTCTAATCCTAACCCTAATGCTCATTTGAGCCCTATCCTTAAACATTAAGCTAAAACAAACCCTAACCCTGATCCTGACCCTACCCTAGCTCTAAACCTGACCCTTACCCTAAGCCTAACACTTACACTAGACCTAGACACAAACCTGAACCTAAATCTACCCCTAACTGTAACACTAGACCTGACATAGCCCTAGCCCTAAATCTAGAACTAAACCTACAACATAACCTAGCACTAATTCTAGCCCTAAACCTAGCCTTAATCATATCCCTAACCCTATCCCTAAGACTAAGTCTAACTCTCGTCCCAGCCCTATACTGAGTTCTAACCCAATCCCTTACCGTCACCCTAAACCTAGCCCTAAACTTAGCCCTAACCATAGCCCTATCCTTAGCCCTAGCTAGAACCCTAGATCTAAACCTAACTCTAAATCTAACCCTAAACCTAAGCCTAAACCTCACACTAACACTAACCCTAATCCTAACACTAATCCAAAAACAAGCTCTAACCCTACTCATAGCCCTAAAACAAAACCGAGTCATAGCCCTAACACTAACCCTTAACCTAAACCAAACCCTAACCTTACACCTAGTGCTACACCTATCTCTAATTCTAGCCCTAAGTCTAACCTGAAAAGTAATCCAGACACTGACTCTGACCCTAACACTAACTCTAGCTCTAAATATTGTCATAACCATAAACCTAACCCTAACACTGGACCTAGCCCTAACCCTAACCCTATAACTAGCACTAATCATAGCCCTACTTCATACATTACCCTTAGCCTTAACCCTAGCCCTAACCTAACCCAAAACCTAGCCTTAGTTTGAATCCAAAACCTAGCTTTAACCCTAAACTTAAACCTAACCCTAACCCAAAAAAAGCCCTAATCATATACATATCCCTAGCCCTAATCTTAGGTCGAACCCCATCCATTACCCTAATGATAACCCTAACTCTTATGCTAAACATTAGGCCTAAACTTAACCCTATCCATTACACTAAACCACATTTAAACCCTAAACCTAACCCTGTCATTAACCCTAACCCTAAACTTAATGCTAATTTGAGCCCTAAACCTTACCTCTAACCTAAACCAAACCCTAACTTTGAACCTGACCCTAATAATAACCCTAGCTCTAAACCTGACCCTTAATTTAATCCTAACCCTTACTCTGGACCAAGACATAAACCTAAAACTAAATCTATCCCTAATTGTAATCCTAGACCTGGCATTAGCCCTAGCCCTAACACTAGCCCTAACCCTAATACAAACACTAGCCTTCATTCTAGCCCTAAGCCTAGCCTTAATCGTAACTCTAACCCTAACCCTAGCCCTAACCCTAATACTAACCAACACCGTAGCCCTCAACCTAGCTATAACCCACTCCCTTACCATACATGTAACCCTAACTCTAACCCTAACCTGAGGACTAAACCTAACACTAACCCTAGCCCTAATTTAGCCCTATCCCTATTCATAACCCTAGCCCTAGCCCTGAGACTAACTCTAACTCTCACACTAGCCCTATCAGTAGTTCTAACCCTATTCCTTTCCATAACCCTAATCCTAGCCCTAACCCTAGTCCTAAGCCTTGCCCTATCCTTAGTCCTAGCCCTAACCATAGATCAAATACTAACTCTATATCTAACCCTATCCCAAAGCCTAAGCCTAACCATTATAAGTACATTTATATTTAGATACTATGTCTACAGATGTTGGCTTCAATTATTATTTAGAATATAGTCATTAGTTTCATAAAAGGCATAACATTTCTGGTGGTATATAGAGAACTGATTGTCAAGGGTAGGATGCTATGTTAAGGGGGAAAGGATTCAGGGTATGAGATTAATCTATCTTAGCAAATTGGAGGAGAACTGTAATGAATAGACAGGGGTAATTTATGTAAGAATGTATAAATTCAAATTCCTTATCTGTATTCATAAAATTACCCTATGTATAAATAGTAAAAGTTAGGAGGTTGAAAGTGGGATAGAGGTAGGAATCAAAAAGAATAAAAATAACAAGGAAAGAAAGAAAGAGAGGGAGAATGAAAATAAGAGAAAATAAACAGGAGGTGAGGTGGGCCTATGCAATTCCTCTATATTATACTATTCTGGTGATTAGTTCTTAAAGTCCAATTTCATGCAAAGTTTTGTTTTCACATATGTTGAGATTGTGAGGGCCAGATGGGGAAGGGTATAGGAGAATAGATGAGAAGAGCGAGAATAGAAAAGTCTCTCAGAACTCTGTTTTCTTCCAGTATGTGGAGTTGTCTATTCCTAGCTTGAGTCTCTGGGCTAAGAGTGGTGGAGGTAGCCAGTTTGAGAGGGCTTGAGCTTCTACCTTGAGCCTCCCTACTCTTAGTCTCTGAGTTGGAAAACAGGTACCTCTACAGTTGCTGTTCTGAATTGATAGCTACGCCCCTCCCCAAAAGCTTGTGAGAAAAATCTTGAGTTATCACAGTTGGAGGTAGGGGAGTTGGAAACCAGGTACCTGAGCAGCTACAGAACTGACCTGGTAGCCACGGCCACCGATAGATGGTGAGTAAAGTTTTCCAAGATAGATTCCATCTGTTACCTGTGTAGGGTGTTTGGTGAGGTGGGTGGTTCTGGGGAGACATTTGGCTGTGTCCAGAGCTTGGTCTGGTGACCCGCAAGCAAAGCCTCTGTGTTCTGTGCTACCTACCATCTGCACGGAGAGTGCCTGCACGGCCGAGACTTCCTCTGAGCCAAGAGCGAACCCTCAGCCAAAATTCCATCTGCGCCAAGAGCTCACGCGTGGCTGAGACTTCCATCTGAGCTGAGAGCACATGCGCATTCGAGACTTCCGTCTGTGCAGAGAGCTCATGCACGAGACTTCCATCTATGCAGAGAGCTCATGCTCGGCCGAGACTTCCAACTTCCCACTGTGCTGAGAGCAACCACACAACCGAGCCTTCCATCTGCACAGAGAGCTCCAGCATGGCCCTAGTTTTCTTCAAATTTCTATGATATTGGGCAAGATTCATCTTTTACTTAGTTAGCCTTGCTATGCTCCACAGGTTTGGGCATTCTCGGTTCAATGGTTTGCTGTCAGGAACAGTTTGTATTTTAAGATTTTCCTTTATTATGGCTTATTGATGTGAATGAAAATTGAGCTGGAAATGAAACAGAGTTGGTAGGAGGTGCTTGAAACTTCACAAATCAGTTCTCAGTGGGCATTCTCTGATTTCTTTCTTTTGAAGGTAGGCCGAAGCTGAAGCATGCAAAAGCAACTGTATCTGAACCCTTAAGGAGAAAACAGAGAAATATGTATGTATTGAAATAAATCTCCCAATAATTTGATCAGATTTCTTTGATACTGTGCAGTATTCATCTTTAACTTCTCCGACTAGGCTCCCAAAGTTTGTGACATCTAGGATCAATGCTTTTCTATACAGGTAACGGTTAGGGTTATGGTTAGGGTTAGGGTTAGGTTTAGAGCTAGTGTTAGAGTTATTTTTGTTCAAATTTCTTTGAGGCTGGGCTGGATTAAAATTTTCCCTAGCCTTACTATTCTCCCCAGGTTTGGGCCTTCTGGGTTCAGTGGTTCACTGACAGGAACAGTTTGTATTTTAAGGTTTCACTTCATTTTGACCTATATGGGTAAATGGAAATAGAGCTTGGAATCAAACAGAGTTGGATTGAAAGTTTGCTTGAAACTTCACACACTCTATCAGTTCTCAGTGTGCATGTTCTGGTTTGTTTCTTATGGAAGTAGCCCTATGCTGAAATAGAAAGAAATAGCTTCATCTGTGAGTGCTTTAGGAGCAATCTTCAATAATTTTTGGTCTAATTACTTTGATACTGTACAGGATTAATAATTTACCTAGCCTTAATAGGATCCCCAATTTGGGGCCTTTAATTTCAACTGTTAACTGTCAGGAACAGTTTGAATTTTTAGGTGTCACTTAATTATGGCCTATAGGTGTGAATGACAATGAAGCTGGAAATCAAACAGGGTTGGTACTAGCTGCTTGATACATCACACACTCAATTAGTTCTCTGTGAGCACTCTCTGCTTTCTTTCTATTGAATATAGGCCAAAGGAGAAGCATTGAAAAACAACTTTATCCGAGAGCACTTTAGGAGACAACAGGGATTTAAGCATGTAATAAACTACCGCCCACAATTATTTGGTCAGGTTTCTTTGATATTGTGCATTTTTTATCTCTTAGCTTGCCCCACTAGGCTTCAGAACTTTGCGACTTCTATGATCAAAGGTTATCTAAACAGGTTAGGGTTAAGGTTACAGTTAGGGTTAGGGATAGGTTTAGACCAAGTGTTAGGTTTAGAGTTAGTTTTGTTCAAATTTTCTTGATACTGTGCAGGATGCATCTTTTACCTAGCCTTACTATGTTCCCCAGGTTTGGGCCTTCTCAGTTCAATGGTTCGTTGACAGTAACAGTTTGTGTTTTGAGATTTCACTTCATTTTGACCTATATGGTAAAGGGAAATGGAGCTTGAAATCAAAGAGGGTTGATGCTAGCTGATTGAAACATCTCACACTCAATCAGTTCTCTGTGTGCTCTCTCTGGTTTGTTCCTTGTGAATGTAACCCTAAGCTGAAGCATGCAAGGCAACTTTATCTGAGAGTACTTTAGGGGAAAACAAGAAAATAGGCATGTACTGAACTATCTCCCCCAATTATTTGGTCAAATTTCTTAGATTCTGCACAGGATTCATCTACTAGCTTGCCCCAGTAACCTCCCCATGTTTGGGACATCTAGGATCAATGATTTTCTAAACAGGTTAGGGTTAGTTTTAGGATGAGGGTTAGGGCTAGCATTAGAGATAATGTTAGTGTTAGAGTTTGTTTTGTTCAAATTTCTTTGATACTGGGAATGATTCATCTTTTACCTAGCCTTATTATGTGCCCCAGTTTTGGGCCTTCTTTGTTCAATGGCTCGCTGTCAGAAATATTTTGTTTTTAATGTCTCACTTGATTTTGACCTATATTGGAGAATGCAAATAGAGCTAGGAATCAGAGGGTTGGTGCTAGCTGGTTGAAACTTCACATACTCAATCAGTTGTCTTTCTGCCCTCGCTGGTTTCTTCCTTTTGAAAGTAGCTGTAAGACGAAGCATGCAAAACAAATTTATCCAAGATCACTTTAGGAGAAAACAGGGCAATATGCATGTAGTGAAATACCACCCCCAATTATTTGGTCAGATTTTTTGATACTGTGCAGAATTAATCTGTAAGCTTGTCCCACTAGTCTCCCCAAGTTTGAAAATTTATGATCAAAGATTCTCTTAACAGGGTACGGTTATTGTTATGGTTAAATTTACGGCAAGGGTTAGAGCTAGTGTTAGGGTTAGAGTTAGTTTTTTTCAACTTTTTTGATACTGGGCAAGATTCATCTTCTTCCTATTCTTAGTATACTCCCCATGTTTGGGCCTCCTAGGTAAAAGGAGTTGCTCCCAGGAGCAGTTTTAATTTTTATGTTTCATTTCATTTTGCCTTATAGATGCAAATGAAAACTCAATCAGCTCTCTGTGGGCACTCTCTGGTTTGTTCTTTGTGAAAGTACCATAAACTGCAGCATGAAAAAAATAATTTAACAAAGAGCACATAAGGAGAAAACAGGGACATATGAATGTACTGAAATACCTCCCCCAATTACTTGGTCAGATTTCTTTGATACTGATTTATCTCTTAGCTTGCCCCACTAGGCTCCTTTATTTGGGTACTACTATGATCAACAGTTCTCTAAACAGGTTAGGTTAGGTTTAGTATTAGTTTAGCACTAGGGTTACAGCTAGTGTTTTGTTAGATTTAGTTTTGTTCAAATTTCTTTGATACTGGGCAGGATTCAGCTTTTACATAGCTTTACTATATTTGCTATGTTTGGGCCACTTGGGTCAAGGGTTAGCTGTCTGGAACAGTTGGTATTTTCAGTTTTCATTTTATTTTGACCTATGTGGGTAAATGGAAATGGAACTGGAAATCAAAGAGGGTTGGTGCTTGCTACTTGAAACCTCACACACTCAATCAGTTCTCTATGGGCATTCTCTTTGTGAAAGTAGCCCTAAGCAGAAGCCTGCAAAGTAACTTTATGTGAGAGCACTTTAGGAGAAAATGGAAATATGCATGTGCTGAACTACCTCCCCCAATTATTTGGTCAGATTTCTTTGATACTGTGAAAGATTCATCTGTTAGCCTGCCCCAGTTGGCTCCACAAGTGTGGGACTTCTAGGATCAAAGGGAATCTAAACAGGTTAATGTTAGTGTTAGGGTTAGGGTTAGGACTAGGTTTGGACCTAGTGTTAGAGTTAGAGTTATTTTTTTTTTCAAATTTCTATGACATTTTGCAGGATTCATCTTTCTCCTATTTTGACTATACTCCAAATGATTGGGCCTCCTACATAAAGGGTTTGCTTTAAAGAACAGTTTCAATTTTCATTTTTCTCTTTTTTTGCCCTATAGGGGTGAATGGAAATGAAGCTGTAAATCACACAGGGTTTGGGCTAGCTGCTTGAATCATCACACACTCAATCAGTTCTCAGTGAGGATTCTCTGGTTTGTTTCCTGTGGAATTATCCCTAAGCTGAAGTAGAAAGAAACAGTTTTATCTTTGAGTGCTTTAAGAGCCTGCAGAATACACATGTACTGAAAGAGCTTTGAATTTTTTTTCATTGGATTACTTTGATATTGTACAGGGTTCATCCTTGACCTAGTCTTAGTAGGCTCCCCAAGTTTGGACAACCAAGATTCAATGGTTCACTTTCAGGAACAGTTTCTATATTAAGGTTTCACTTCATTTTGACCTAAATGGAATTGCAGCTAGAAATCAAAGAGTGTTGGTGGTAGCTGCTTCAAACTGCACACACTCAGTAAGTTCTATATGGGCACTCTCTGGTTTGTTCCTTGTGAATGTAGCTCTAAGCTGAAGCATGAAAAGCAAGTTTATCCAAGAGCACTTTAGAAGAAAAGAGGGAAATATAAATATATTGAAATACCTTCCCCAATTATTTGGTCATATTTCTTTGATACTGTGCAGGATTCATCTACTAGCTTGTCCCACAAGGATCCCCAATTTTGGGACCTCTATGATCATAGGTTCTCTAAACAGCTTAGTGTTAGTGTTGGGGATAGAGTCAAATCTAGCATTAGAGTTACAGTTAGATTTGTTCAAATTTATTTGGTACTGGGCAGTATTCATCTTTTGCTTACTCTTGTTAAGTTCTCAGTTTTGGACCTTCTCAGTTCAAGTGTTCACTGTCAGGAACACTGTGCATTTTAAGGGTTCACTTCATTTGATCTCTATGGGTAAATGGAAATGGAGCTCGAAATCAAAAAATGTTGGTGCTAGCTGATT
This sequence comes from Marmota flaviventris, assembly GCF_047511675.1. NCBI lineage: Eukaryota > Metazoa > Chordata > Mammalia > Rodentia > Sciuridae > Marmota > Marmota flaviventris. The sequence continues at coordinate 119,434 of NW_027287696.1, forward strand.
GAAACTTCACAATATTCAATTAATTTCCTGATGGTACTCTATGATTTATTCCTTGTGAAAGTATCTCAAAGCTGAAGAATTTTTAAAAAAATGTATCTGAGAGCACTTTAGGAGACAACCGAAAATATGCATATACTGAACTACCTCCCCCAGTCATTTGGTCAGATGTTTGGTTTAGGTTTAGGGTCAAGTTTAGACCTGGGGTTTGTGTTATGGTCAGAATGAGGGTCAGGGTTAGGGTTAGGGTTTGGGATAGGGTTAGAGCTAGAATGAGATCTATGGTTAGGACTATTAATAGAGTTATTATTTGGTTAGCCTAAGGATTATGGATATGTCTAGAGTTACCATTAGGGTTAGGGTTTTGCTTAGAGTAAAGGATACAGTTAGAGATAGATTTAGGGCTAGGGTTAGGGTTAGGTTAAAGCTAGGTTTAGGGCTCATATTAGGGCTAGATTTGTGTGAAGATTAAGGCTATGGTTAGGACAATGACTAATATAAGGACTAGGGTTACAATTAGGGTTAGTTTTAGGGTTAGGGTTAGGGGTAGGTCAAGTGTTAGGGTTAGGTTTAAGGTTAGATTGATATTTATAGTTAGAGTTAGTGTTAGAATATGAGTCAGCTCAGGGTTAGTTTTAAGGTTACGGTTAGGACTCGAATTAGGGCTAGGGGTACTGTTAGGGTTTGGTTTAAGTTTAGGGTGCTATTTAGAGCTAGGGTGAGTATTAGGATATGAGAAAGTGTCAGGGTTATTTTTAAGGTTAGGATTAGGTCTTGAATTAGGGCTAGGGTTAGTTCTCAGTGTAGTGCTAGTGTTTGGTTTAAGTTAAGGTTTAGTGTTAGGCCTGTTGCTCTGTTTGGTTTTAGTGCTATGGTTAGGGTCAGGGCTAGTTTTAGGATTAGTTTAGGGTTAGGCATAGGGTTAAGGTTTGGATTAGGATTAATGCTAGATTTAATGCTAGGATTACAGCTGGGTTTTGTGTTAGGTTTAGGGAAAAATTAGGGCTAGGTCTAATGTCAGGTCTAGGTTTACAGTTAGGGATAGTCTTAGGGTTAGATTTATGTCTAGGTCAAATTTAAGTGTTACATTTAGGGAAAGGGTCAGGTTTAGAGCTTGGGGTATTATTAGGGTCAGAGTCAGCCTTTGGGTTTAGGTTAGGTTAAGGTTTAGGTTTAGGACTCAAATTTTCATTAAGGTTAGAATTAGGGTAAAGGTAATGGATAGGGTTAGGTTTAGGGTAATGGATATGGTTTTGGTTTGTGATAGGTTTAGGGTTAGGCCTAGGGTTAGCATTAGTGTTATGGTTATTTTTAAGGTAATTTATAGGGTTAGACTCAGGATTAGGGCTAGGGTTAAGTTAGGATTAGGGCTAGAGTTAGTGTTAGGGTCAGGGTTAGGGTGAGGGTTAGAGTTAGTATTAGGTTTCGGGTATGGTTTAGGGTTTGAGTTAGGTTTAGTGCTAGGGCTAAGGTTAATTTAGGGTTTGGTCTAGGGGTATGGTCATGGTTATGCTAAGGTTAGTGTTAGGATTAGGGCTAGGGTTATCATTGGAGTTTGGGTAGTAGTTTTAGATGTCAGGTTAGAGTTAGGGTTAGGTTTAGGTTAGCATTAGGGTTAGATTTAGTGTTTGTGTTAGGGTTTGAGCTAGTTTAGGGTTAGGATTAGGGCTAGGTTTAGAGTTACAGTAAGAGATAGGGTTAGAACTAGGAATATGGCTAGTGTGAGAGTTAGAGTTTGTCTTAGGGCTAGAATTAGGGTTAGAGTTTGGATAAGGGTTAAATTAAGGCCAGGATTAGGGCTAGGGTTAGTGTTCAGTTTAGGTCTAGTGATCGGGTTATGGTTTGGGTTATGTTTAGGATAAGGGATGGCGTTATAGCTAGGTTTAGAGGTAAGGTTAGGGTTAGAGTAGGGTTAGGGCTAGGCGTAGAGTTAGGGTTTTAATTAAGATTTCTAGGTTTAGGGCTAGGATGAGGGCTCATTTTTTTTAAGGTTTAGGCTAGGATTAGGGCTAGGGCTAATATCAGGTCTAGGGTTATGTTTAAAGAAAATTTTAGGGTTAGGTTTAGGTCAACATCTAGTGTAAGGGTTAGGCTTAAGGTAAGCGTCAGGTTTAGAGCTAGGGGTATCTTTAAGGTTAGGGTCAAGGTTAAGGTTTGGTTTAAGTTAGGATTTAGGTTAAGGGCTCGAATTAGCAATAGGGTTAGAGTTACGGTAATGATAGGGTTTGGTTTAGGGTTCAGGTTGGGTTTAGGGTAATTGATAGGGTTAGCATTAGCAATAGGGTTAGGGTTAGGCTTCGAGTCAGCATTAGGGTAAGGGTTATGGTTATGGTAGTTCGTCGGATTTGAGTTTAGGTTAGAACTTGGGTTAAGGTTAGAAATAGGTCTTGAGTTATGGTTAGGGTTAGATTTAGAACTAGGTTTAGGTTTAGGGTTATGGTTAGTGTAAGGGTTAGGTTTTGAGGTAGGGTTATGGCTAGGAAGAGTGTTAGTTTTAGGGTTAGGTCTGGGGATAGGATTATGGTAGAGTTAGTATTAGGGTTAGGGTTAGGACTAGGGTTATAATTAAGGTTAAGTTTAGGGTTAGGGTAATGGATAGGGTTAGATATAGGGTTAGGGTTAGGTTTAGATTTTGGTTAAGGGTTAGGATTAGGGATATGGTTATGTTTAGGTTTCTGGTTAGGTTTAAGGTTTGAGTTAGGGTTAGGGCTATGCCAAGTGTTAAATTTAGGATTATGTCTAGGGTCAGTTTTCCAGTTAGTGTTAGGTTTAGAGTTAGGGTTTGGGCTAATATTATCAATAAGTTTAGGGTTAGGGTAATGGGTAGGTTTAGAGCTAAATTTAAGACTAGTGTTGAGTTTAGAATTAGGGCTAGGGTTATGGTTATAGTTTGTGATAAGTCTAGGTTTATATTTAGGGTAAAGTTTAAGCTTTGAGCTAGGGTTAGGACTAAGGTGAGGACTAGGTTTATGTTAGGGCTGGGGTTAGGTGAGGGCTAGGTTTAGGGTTAGTGTTATGCTTAGGGCTAGGTTTAGGCCTCAGATTAGCTTTGTGTTTAGTGTTAGGTTTAGGCCTAGGGTTAGGGATATGGGTAATGTAAGAGCCAGAGTTATAATTAGGGCTTGTTTTAGTGTTAGAGTTATGGATGTGTCTAGAGTTAGGTTTAGGGTTTGATTACGGTCAGGTTTAGAGGTACATTTTGTGTTAAAGAAAGGGTCAGGGTTCAGGTTAAAGTTAAATTCGAGTTAAAACCAGAATTAGGACTAGGTCTTGGTCTAGGGGTGGGGTTAGTGTTTGGGTTAGTTTAAGGGTTATTGTTAGGGCTATGGCTAGGTTTTTCTTTAGGTCTAGAGCTAGAGTTAAGGCTTGATTTAGAATTAGCTTTAGGTCTAGTGCTAATGGTAGGGTTTGGTTTAGGTATAAGATTACCAGTAGGTCTAGTGTTAGGGTTTGGTTTAGCGTTAGGGTCAGGTTTAGACCTGAGGTTTGTGTTATGGTCAGAATGAGGGTCAGGGTTAAGGTTAGGGTTTGGGATAGGGTTAGAGCTAGAATGAGATCTAGTGTTAGGACTATTAATAGAGTTATTATTTGGTTAGCCTAAGGATTAAGGATAGGTCTAGGTTTACCATTAGGGTTAAGGTTTTGCTTAGATTAAGGGATAGCCTTAGAGTTAGGTTTAGTGCTAGAGTTAGGGTTAGGGTTAGGGTTAAATATAGGTTTAGAGCTCAGATTAGAGCCTGTTTTTGTGTTAGGGTTAGGGCTATGTTTAGGGTTAAAGCTAGCTTTAGGGCTCAGATTAGGGCTAGTTTTTGTGTGAGGTTTAAGGCTAGGGTTAGGGCAATGACTAATATAAAACTAGGGTTACAATTAGGGTTATTTTTAGGGTTAGGGGTAGGGGTAGGTCAAGTGTTAGGGTTAGGTTTAAGGTTAGATTGATATTTATAGCTAGAGTTAATGTTAAAATATGAGTCAGGTCAGGATTAGTTTTAGGGTTAGGGTTAGGACTCGAATTAGGGCTGGGGTTACTGTTAGGGTTTGGTTTAAGTTTAGGGTGCTGTTTAGAGCTAGGGTGAGTGTCAGGATATAAGAAAGGGTCAGGGTTATTTTTAAGGTTAGGATTAGGTCTTGAATTAGGGCTAGGGTTAGTTCTCAGTGTAGTGCTAGTGTTTAGTTTAAGTTAAGGGTTAGTGTTAGGCCTGTTGCTCAGTTTGCTTTTAGTGCTATGGTTAGGGTTAGGGCTAGTTTTATGATTAGCTTTAGGGTTGGGTGTAGGATTAAGGTTTGGGTTAGGATTAATGCTTGGTTTAGCGCTAGGATTAGGGCTGGGTTTTGTGTTAGGGTTAGGGCAATAATTAGGGCTAGGGCTAATGTCAGGTCTAGGTTTAAAGTTTAGGATATTCTTAGGGTTAGGTTTATGGCTAGGTCAAATTTAAGTGTTACGTTTAGGGAAAGGGTCAGGTTTAGAGCTAGGGGTATTATTAGGGTCAGGGTCAGCCTTTGGGATTGGGTTAGGTTAAGGTTTAGGTTTAGGGATCGAATTAGCCTTAAGTTTAGAATTAGGGTAAAGGTAATGGATAGGGTTAGGTTTAGGTTTCAGGTTATGTTTAGGGTAATGGATATGGTTTTGGTTTGTGATAGGTTTAGGGTTAGGCCTAGGGTTAACATTAGTGTTATGGTTATTTTTAAGGTAATTTATAGGGTTATACCTAGGGTTAGGTCTAGGGTTAAGTTAGGATTAGGGCTAGAGTTAGGTTTAGGGTGAGGGTTAGAGTTAGTATTAGGTTTCGGGTATGATTTAGGGTTTGAGCTATGCCGCAGTCCAGCTGCAGCAAAATAACCGGGGGTTGATGAACAACTTGTGTATATTGATACAGCAGGAGTAGGAGCCGTTTATTGTAGGACAACAGAGGTATTTATACATTCCACACAACTTATCTTAATTAACATAAACTAGATACATCAGTCAACCAATAAGGAATCTCCACACTTAATGGCTCGCTGGCATTACTTCACAAACCACTCCCTCTGGCAAAATGCCAGGCACCATCCAGACTTGTTTACAGACCTTAACAGAGCTAGGTTTAGTGCTAGGGCTAAGATTAATTTAGGGTTTGGTCTAGGGTTATGGTCATGGTTATGCTAAGGTTAGTTTTAGGGTTAGGGCTAGGGTTATCATTAGAGTTAGGGTAATAGGTTTAGATATCAGGTTAGAGTTAGGGTTAGGTTTAGGTTAGCATTAGGATTAGGTTTAGGGTTTAGGTTAGGGTTTGGTCTAGGGTTAGGGTTAGGTTCACTGTTAGTTCTAGGGTTAGGTTTAAGTTTAGGGTTAGGGTAGGCTTATTTTTAGGTCTAGTGTTATCATTAGGGTTAAGTTTAGGGTTATGTAATGGGTAGAGTTCTAGCTAGGGTTATGGCTAGGGTTAAGGTTAGGATTAGGGATAGAGTTAGGCCTTAATTTAGTTTTGGGGTTAGGTTATGTTTAAGGGTTAGGGATTGAGCTAGTATTAGGGCTAGGGCAAGGGTTAGGGTTTTAGTCAGGGCTACAGGGTTAGTGTTAGGGTTAGGGCTATGGTTAGCATTAGGTTTAATGTTATGGTTAGGATAATTGATAGAGTTAGAGCTAGGGTTTGGGCTATGGTTATGGTTAGGATTAGGGCTAGGGTTAGGGTGAGGTTTTGGGTTTGATTTAGGGATATGTTTAGGGTAAGGTTAAGGGTTTGAGCTAGGGATAGGGCTAGGACGAGGGTTAGGGTTAGACTTAGGGCTAGGTATAGGGTTAGAGTTTTGCTTAGGGTTAGGTTTAGGGCTACAATTAGGGCTAGGTTTGTGTGAGGTTTAGGGCTAGTGTTAGGTGTATTAGTAATTTAAGAGCTAAAGATATGGTTATGGCTAGATTTAGGGTTCATGTAGTGTTAGGGTTAGTTTTGGGGTTAGGATAAGGTTTAGAGCTAGGGTTATTTTTAGGATAAGTGTCAAAGTTCAGGTTAGGATTAGGTTTAGGGTTAGGTCCAGATTGAGAACTAGGGTTAGGTCTAGTGGTAGGGTTAGTGCTTGAGTTAGGTTAAGGGTTATTGTTAAGGCTAGGGCTAGGGCTATGGCTATATTTAGGATTAGGTTTAGGTGTAGGGTTAGAGTTAGTGTTAGATTTAAGTATAGGGTTACCAGTAGGGCTAGTGTTAAGTTTCAAATAAGTGTTACAGTCAGGTTTAACCCTAGATTTAGTGTTAGAGTCAGAATAAGGGTCAGGGTTAGGGTTAGAGTTTGGGTTAATTTTAGAGCTAGAATGAGGGCTAGGGTTAGGACTAGTAATAAAGTTAGGGTTTGGGGTAGGCTTAAGATTAGGGTTAGAACTAGGGTAGCAATAGGGTGAGGGTTTGGCTTAGGGTAAGGGATAGGGTTAGAACTAGTGATAGGGTTAGGGTTAGTGCCAGGGTTAGGGTTAAAGCTAGTGTTAGACCTTGGTTTAGGGTTAGGTTTTGTGTTAGGTTTAGGGCTATGGCTGATGTAAGAACTGGCATTATGATTAGGGCTAGTTTTATTTTTTTTTATTTTTTTTAATTTTTATTGTTGGTTGTTCAAAACATTACATAGTTCTTGATATATCATATTTCACACTTTGATTCAGTGGGTTATGAGCTCCCATTTTTACCCCATACACAGATTGCAGAATCACATCAGTTACACATCCATTGAATTGCATATTGCCATACTAGTGTCTGTTGTATTCTGCTGCCTTTCCTATCCTCTACTATCCCCCCCTCCCCTCCCCTCCCCTCCCCTCTTCTCTCTCTGCCCCCTCTACTGACATTCATTTGTCCCCCTTGTATTATTTTTCCCTTTCCCCTCACTTTCTCTTGTAGGTACTTTTGTATAACTCTGAGGGTCTCCTTCCATTTCCATGCAATTTCCCTTCTCTATCCCTTTCCCTCCCACCTCTCATCCCTGTTTAATGTTAATCTTCTTCTCATGCTCTTCGACCCTACTCTGTTCTTAGTTTCTCTCCTTATATCAAAGAAGACATTTGGCATTTGTTTTGTAGGGATTGGCTAGCTTCACTTAGCATAATCTGCTCTAATGCCATCCATTTCCCTGTAAATTCTATGATTTTGTCATTTTTAATGCAGGTCCATTGTGTATAAATGCCACATTTTTTTGTCCATTCATCTATTGAAGGGCATCTAGGTTGGTTCCACAGTCTAGCTATTGTGAATTGTGCTGCTATGATTAGGGCTAGTTTTAGGTTTAGGTTTAGGGCGAGGTCTAGTGTTAGGATTAGGTTTAGGGATAGGGTGATGTGTAGATCTACGGTCAGTTTTAGGATCAGAGTCTGGGTTAATATTAGTTCTAGGGTTAGGGTTAGGACTTGAATTAGGGCTCGGGTTAGGGCTAGGTGTAGGGTTAGGGTTTGGTTTAGGTTAAGGGTTAGGGTCAATGCTATTGCCTGGTTTTGCTTGAGGGCTAGGGCTAGGGTTAGGTTTAGAGTCAGTGTTAGGGTATGGTTTAGGCTTATGTTTAGGGTTAGATTTAGAGTTAGGGTTAAATCTAGGTTACAGTTAGGGTTAGGGCTAGGGTTTGGGTTATCATAAGGGATAGGGTTAGAACTAGGGATGGACTAGGGAGAGAGGTAGAGTTAGTCTTAGGGTTAGGGTTTGGTAGGGTTAGGGTTAGGGCTTTAATAGGGCTAGGATTACAAATTTCTTGATATATCATATTTCACACTTTGATTCAAGTGGGTTATGAACTCCCATTTTTACCCCATAAACAGATTGCAGAATTACATCAGTTACACATCCTGAACAACCAACAATAAAAAATTAAAAAAAAAATAGGGCTAGGATTAGAGCTAGGGTTAGTATTAAGGCTAAGCCTAGGTTTAGGGCTAGTGTTAGGTTTATGGTTATGGTTAGGCATGATGTTATAGCTAGGTTTAGAACTAGGGTGAGGGTTAAAATTAGGGTTAGGGCTAATGTTAGGTTAGGGTTAGGATTAAGGCTATTTGGGGGCTAGGATTACGGCTAGGGTTTGTGTTAGGTTTAGGGCTCCATTAGTGCTAGGGCTAATGTCAGGTCTAGGATTATGGTTAGAGATAGTTTTAGGGTTAGGTTTATGGCTAGGTATAGTGTAAGGTTTAGGGTAAGTTTTAGGGTAAGGTTTAGAGCTAGGGGCATTATTATGGTAAGGTACAGGGTTCCGGGTTGGATTAGGTTAATGTTTAAGTTTAGGGCTCAAATTAGCATTAGGATTAGGGTTAGGATTAGGTTTATGGATATGGTTAGGTTTAGGGTTCAGGTAAGTTTTAGTGTAATGGATAGGTTTAGGTTTAGGAACAGGGTTAGGGTTATCCTAGGCTTAGCATTAGGTTAGGGTTAGGATTAGAGTAAGGGTAATGGATAGGGTTAGAGCTAGGGTTAGGGCTAGGGTTATGGTTAGAATTAGGGCCAGGATAAGGGTTAGGTTTTGGGTTATTGCAAGGGTTAGGGTTAGCGTTAGATTTAAGGTAAGGGTTAGGGCTAGGGTTACAGTTATTGTTAGTGTTAAAGCAAGTGTTAGGGCTCTGATTAGGATAGGTTTTGCATTAGGTTAGCATTAGGGTTAGGGCTATAGCTAATGTAAGAACTAGGATTATGATTAGGGCTAGTTGTAGGGTTAGGGTTAGGGCTAGGTCTAGTGTTAGGGTTCAGATTAGGTTTTGGGTGATGTTTAGAGCTAGAGTTATTGTAGGGTCAGAGTCAGGGTCATGGTTAGTTTTTAGGGTTAGGGATAGGACTTGAATTAGAGCTAGGTTTATGGCTATGTGTATGCTTAGGGTTTTGTTTAGGTTAAAGGTTAGGGTTAGTGCTATAGTTCTGTTTTGTTGTAGGGCTTGGGCTAGGTTAGGGTTAGTTTTAGGATTTGCGTTAGTGTTACAGCTTGGTTAGTGAGAGATTTAGGTTTAGGTTTACATTTAGAGTTAGGATTAGATGTAGGATTAGGGCTAGGGCTTGGGATAGGGCTAAGGTTAGGGCAAGTTTTAGGGTTATGATAAAGGTTGGGGTTAGAACTAGGAATAGGACTAGGGCGAGAGTTAGAGGTAGTCTTAGGGCTATGGTTAAGTATGGTTTAGAGCTAAATTAGGGCTAGGATTAGGTCTAGGGTTTGTGTTAGGTTTAGGCCTAGTTTTAGGCTTAGAGATAGAGTTAGGTTTAGGGGAAGGGATGCAATTATAGCTAGTTTTAGGGCTAGGTCGAAGGTTAGAATTACGGTTAGGCTCGGATTATGTTTTGGGTTAGTAATAAGGCTAATTTTAGGGATAGGATGAGGGCTAGGGTTTGTTTTAGGATTATGGCAAGAGTTAAGGCTAGGGCTAGTTTCAGGTCTAGGGCTATAGTTAGGGATAGACTGAGGTTTACATTTATGGCTAGGTCTTAGGATAAGGGTGAGGTTTAGGGTAAGGGTCAGGTTTAGAGCTACAGTTATTATTAGGGTTAGATTCACGTTTCAGGTTTGGTTTAGGTTATGGTTTACGGTTAGGGCTCAAATTAGCATTAGTGTTAGGGATATGGTAATTATATGGTTAGGTTTAGGGTTCAGATTAGGTGTACGTTAATTGATAGGTTTAGAGTTAGTGGAAGAGTTAGGTTTAGGCCTAGGATTAGCATTAGGGTAAGGGTTATGTTTAGGGAAATGGATAGGGTTAGAACTAGGGTTAGGGCTAGGGTTATGGTTAGTATTAGGGCTAGAGTTAGGTTTAGGGTTCGGGTTTGGCCTAGGGATAGCTTTAGGTTTAGGTTTAGGATACGGTTTAGGGTTTGAGCTAGGGTTAGCGCTAGGGTGAATGTTAGGTTTAGGGTTATGTCAAGGTTATATTTACGGTTAGGGTCAAGGTTAGTGTTAGGATTAGGGCTAGGGTTATCATTAGGTTAGGGTATTGGATAGGGTTTGTTGTCAGGTTAGGCTTAAGGTTATGATTAGGTTTCAGCTTAGGTTAGTGTTAGCGATAGGTGTAGGGTTAGGTTTAGGGTAATGATTAGGGTTTGAGCTACGGTTAGGTCTATGGCAAAGTTTAGGTTTTTGGCTATGTGTAGGGTTAGAGTTAGGGTAGATTTAGGTTTAGGGCTAGGGTTATCATCAGGATTAGGTTTAGGGTTAAGGTAATGGGTAGGGTTAGAGCTAGGTTTAGGGCTAGGGTTAAGGTTAAGATTAGGACTGGGGTTAATATTAGGGTTAGGTTGAGGCCAAAGGTTAGTGTCAGGGTTAGGTTAGGTTTAAGGGTTAGGGATTGAGCTGGGATTTGCACTAGGACGAGGTTTAGGGTTAGTTCAGGGTAAGGGTTAGGGCTAGGGTTTGCATTAGGGTTCGGGTTATGGTTAGGGTAATGGATAGAGTTAGTGGTAGGGTTTGGCTTATGGTTATGGCTAGTTTTAGCATTAGTGATATGGCTAGGTATAGTTTAGGGTTAGGTTTTTGTTTAGGAAAAAGATTGTGAACTAGAGTTTGTGTTAGGGTAAGGGTCAGTGTTCTGGTTAGGGTTAGGTTTATGATTAGGTCCAGCATTAGGACTAGGGTTAGGTCGAGGGGTAGGGTTAGTGTTTGGGTTAGGTTAAGGGTTATTGTTAGGGTTAGGGCTAGGTTTTTGTTTAGGGCTAGGCCTCGAGTTATTGCTAGATTAAGGATTAGGTGTAGGTCTATGTCTAGGGTTAGGTATAGGTATAGGGTTACTGGTAGCGTCAATGTTACAGGTCGGTTTAGGGATAGGGTCAGGTCTAAACATACAGTAGTGTTAGGGTCAGAATAAGGGTCAGGGTTAGTGTTAGAGTTTGGGATATGGATAGAGCTAAATTGAGGACTAGTGTTAGGACTAGTAATAGAGTTAGGGTTTGAGTTAGGCTAAGGATTAGGTTTAGGACTAGGTTAGCTTTAGGTTAGAGTTTGGCTTAGGGCAAGGGATAGGGTTAGTGCTAGGGTTAGGGCTAGGGTAAGGGCTAGACTTAGGATTAGGGTTAGGGTTAGGGTTAGGGCTAGATTTAGAGTTCAATCTAGTTTTAGGGCTCTGATTAGGGCTAGGTTTTGTGTTAGCTTTAGGTCTAGAACAAATGTAAGAACAGGGTTACAACTAGAGCTAGTTTTAGGGTTATTGTTATGTCTAGGTTTAGTATTAGGTTAGGTTTAGGGTTAGGGTTATGTTTAGGGTAATGGATAGGTTAGGGTTAGGGAATGTGTTATTCTTAGCCTGAGGATTAGCATTAGGGTTAGTGTTCAGGTTAGTGTAATGGATAGGATTAGAGCCAGGGCTATGGCTAGGATTATGTTTAGGGTTAGGTTTAGGGTTAGTGTATGGATTAAAGTTAGGTTTAGGTTTAGATTAAGGGTTAGAGCTACATTTAGGGTTAGAGATAGGGTTAAAGCTAGGGTTTGGGCTCAGATTAGGGCTAGGTTTTGTGTTTCATTAGGGCTAGTGTTAGGGATATGGCTAATGTAAGAACTAGGATTATGATTAGGGCTAATTTTAGGGTTACATTAGTGCTAAGTCTAGTTTTAGGGTTAGGTTTAAGTTTAGAAAGATGTTTTGAGCTAGGGTTAGTGTTAGGTTCAGAGTCAGGGTCAGGGTTGGTTTAGGTTAGGGATAGGACTCGAATTAGGGGTAGGCTTAGGGCTAGATGTTGGGTAGAGGTTTGTTTTAGGTTAAGGTTTAGGGTTAGTGCTATAGCTCGGTTATGTTATAGGGCTAAGGCTGAAGTTAAGGGTAGTTTTATGATTAATGTTAGTGTTATTGCTAGTGATAGGGTGAGTTTAAACTTAGGGGTACATTTAGAGTTATGGTTAATTCTAGGTTTAGGGCTATGGCTAGGGTTAGGGCTAACTTTATTTCTAGTGTTTGGGTTATGGTAAGGTATTAGGTTAGAACTAGAAATAGGGGTAAGCGAGAGTTAGATTTAGTCTTAAGGCTAGATTTAGGGTTAGGGTTAGGGCTAAACTAGGCCTAGAAATAGGTCTAGAATTAGTGTTAGGGTTAGGACTAATGTTAGGGCTATGTTTAGGGTTAGGTTTAGCGTTAGGTTTAGGGGAAGAGATGGGTTTATAGCTAGGTTTAAGGCTAGGGCGATGATTAGAATTAGGTTTAGAAATAGAGTTAGGATTGGTTTAGGATTAAGGCTAGATTTGGTGTTAGGATGAGGGCTAGAGTTTTTCTTAGGGTTAGGGCAAATTTCAGGGATAGGGATAATGTCAGGTTTAGGGTTATGGCTAGGGATAGTTATAGGGTTAGGTTCATGGCTAGTCTTGTATAAGGGTTATGTTTAGGGTAAGGATCGGGTTTAGAATTAGGTGTTTTTAGGGTGAGCATCAGGTTTTGGTTATGGGTTAGGTTACGTTTTAGGGTTAGGGCTCAAATTAGTGTTAGGGTTAGAGTTAGGTTTAGAGTAATGGAAAGGTTTAGGTTTAGGATTCAGGTTAAGATTAGGGTAATGGGTATGGTTAGGGTTAGAGATAGGGTTAGGGTTAGGCCTAGGGTTAGCACTTGGGTTATGGTTATTGTTAGGGTAATGGATAGTGTTAGAACTAGGGTTAGGGCTAGGGTTTTTGTTAGGATTAGGGCTAGGGTTTTGGTTAGGTTTAGGGCTAGAGTTATGGTTAGGGTTATGGCTAGGGCTAGGGTTAAGTTTTGGGTTTGGTTTAGGGTACGGTTTAGTTTTTGAGCTAGGGTTAGTGCTAGGGTGAGAATTAGGTTTAGTGTTATGTCTAGGGTTAGATTTACGGTTAAGGTTAGGGTTAGTGTTAGTGTTAGGGCTAAGATTACCTTTAGAGTTAGGTTTCTGAATTGGGTTAGATGTTGAGTTAGGGTTAGGGGTAGTTTTAAGTTTAGGGTTAGTGTTAGGGTTAATGCTAAGGTTATCTTTAGAGTTAGGTTAAGGATAGGGTTGGATGTAGGGTTAGGGGTAGGGGGAGTTTAGGTTTATGGTTAGTGTTAGGGTTTGGGCTAGGGCTGGGGTTAGTGTATAGTTTAGGGTTTGATCTAGGGTTAGGTCTATGATGAGGGTTAGGTTTAGAATTAGGTCTAGGATTAGGTTTACACTTAGAGTTAGAGTTATGGTTATCATTAGGTTTAGGGTTAGGTTTATGGTAATGGATAATTTTAGAGATAGTATTAGGACTAGTATTAACATTATGATTAGGGCTAGGGTTAGCATTTGGTTTACGGATAGGGCTAAGATTATGTTAAGGGTTAGGGTTAGGGTTTTATCTAGGGTTAGCCCTAAGGTGCAGGTTAGGGTTAGCATGAGGGATAGGGTTAGGTTTAGGGTTATGCTTAGGGCTAGGTTTAGGCCTTGGAGTAGGGCTAGGTTTTGTGTTAGTTTTAGAGCTAGGGTTAGTGCTATGGGTTTGTAAGTGCTAGGCTTATGTTTAGGGTTATGGCTAGGTCTAGCGTTAGGTTTAGGTTTTGGTTAGGGTCAATTTTAAAGCTAAGGTTAGTGTTAGTGTCAGGATCTATGTTTGGATTAGGGTTAGGGTTAAGTTTAGAGCCTAAATTAGAATTGGTTAGGTCTAGAGGTAGGGTTAGTGTTTGGGTTAGGTTAAGGATTATCATTAGGGCTACAGCTAGGGCTAGGTTTTTTTAGGTCTTGGGTGAGAGATATGGCTAGATTTAGGATTAGGTGTTATCTAGGGCTAGTGTTAGGGTTAGGTTGAGGTATAGGTTTATGGGTAGGGTTAGTGTTAGGGTTTGGTTTAGTATTAGGGTCAGAATAAGGGTCAGGGTTAGTGTTAGTGTTTGGTTATTGTTATAACTAGAATGATGGCTAGGGTTAGGACTAGTTATAGATTTAGGATTTGTATTAGGCTAAGGATTAGGGTTAGGACTAGGTTTAGCATTAGGGTTAGGGTTTGGCTTAGGGTAAGGGATAGGATTAGTGCTAGGGTTAGGGTTAGGGTTAGTTCTAGTGTTAGGGATAGGTTTAGGTATAGGTTTATTGCTAGTGCTAGTGTTAGGGTTCAGTTTAGGGTTAGGGTCAGGTTTAGACCTATGGTTACAGTTAGGGTCAGAATAAGTGTCAGGTTTGAGTTATGATTAGAGATAGAATGAGGGCTAAGGTTAGGAGGAGTAATGGGATTACGGTTTGGTTTAAACTAAGGATTAGGGTTAAGACTAGTGTTGGCATTGGGGTTAGGGTTAACTTAGGGTAAGGTATAGGGTTAGAGCTAGGTTTAGGGCTATGTTTAGGGTTAGGGTTAGGGCTAGTGTTAGGGTTAGATTTAGGGTTAAATCTAGGGTTAGGTCTTGGTTTAGGGCTAGGTTTTGGTTAGGGTTAGGGCTAGGTTTAAAGTTATAGCCAATGTATGGACTAGTGTTGCGATTTGGGCTAGTTATAGGATTAGGGTTAGGACTAGGTCTTTTGTTAGGTTAGGTTTAGGGTTAGGGTGATGTTTAGAGCTAGGGTTACTGTAAGGGTCAATTTCAAGGTCAGGGTAAGTTTTAGGGTTAGGTTTTGTACTCGAATTAGGGCTAGGGTTAGGGCTAGGTGTAGGGTTAGGTTTTAGTTTAGGTTAAGTTTTAAAGTTAGGCTATGGCTCGGTTTTGTTTTAAAGCTAGGACTATGGTTAGGACTAGCTTTAGGATTAGTGTTAGGTTTAGGTCTATTGTTAGGGTTAGTTTTAGGCATAGGGTTAGAGTTAGATTTAGAGTTAGGATTAGATCTAGGGTTAGGACTAGGGCTAAGGATAGGGCTAAAGTTAGATCTAGGTTTATGGCTAGTATTAGGGTTAAAGTAAGGGATAGGGCTAGAGCTAGGTTTACGGCTAGGGCAAAAGTGAGAGTTAGTCTTAGGGCTAGGCTTAGGGTTTGGGTTAGGTATAGGGCTTGATTAGGGCTAGGAATATGGCTAGGTTTATGGTTATGTTTAGGCCTTGAGTTAGTTTTAGGCTTAGAGTTAGGTTTAGTGTAAGTGATGGGGTTAGAGCTGGGTTTAGGGCTAGAGTGAAGGTTAGAATTAGGGTTAGGGCTAGGGTTTCGTTAGAGTTATGATTCAGGCTAGGTTTAGGGCTAGAATGAGGGCTAGGGTGTTAGGGATAGGGCTAGAATTAGTGTTAAGGTGAATGTCAGTTCTAGGGTTATGGTTAGTGTGAGTTTTAGGGTTAGGTTTATGGCTATGTTTAGTATTTGTGTTAGGTTTAGGGTTAGGGTCAAATTTAGAGCTAAGGATATTATTAGGGTCAGTGTCAGTTTTAGGGTTTTGTTTAGGTTAGGGTTTAGGTTTAGGGCTCGAATTAGCATTAGGGTTTGAATTAGGCTAAAGAGAGGGTTAGGTTTAGGGTTCAGGTTAGTTTTAGCATAATGGATAGGGTTATGCTTAGGGATAGGGTTAGATTTAGACCTAGAGTTAGCATTAGAATTAGGGTTACGTTTAGAGTAATTGATAGGGCTAGGGTTAGGGCTATAGTTAATGTATGAACTAGTGTTACAATTTTGCTAGTTTTAGGGTTAGGGTTAAAGCTAGGACTAGTGTTATTGTTAGGTTTACGGTTAGGGTGATGTTTAGAGCAAGGGTTATTGTTAGGGTCAGTGTAAGGTTAAGGATTAGTTTTAGGGTTACATTTAGGATTTGAGTTAAGGCTAAAATTAAAGCTAGGTGTAGGGTTAGGCTTTGGTTTAGGTTAAGGGTTAGGGTTAGGGCTATGGCTCGGTTTTGTTTTAGGGCTAGGGCTAGGGTTAGGGCTAGATTTTGGTTTAGCATCAGGGTTAGAGCTAGTTTTAGGGCAAGGTTTAGGCTTAGGGTTATGGTTAGATTTAGATTTAGGGTTAGATCTAGGGTTAGGGCTAGGGCTAGAGTTATGGCTAGCGTTAGGGTTATATAAGGATTGTGGTTAGAACTAGGGATATGGCTAGGGTGAGAATTAGAGTTAGTGGTTTAGGGTTAGGAATAGGTTTAGGGATAAATTAGTGCTAGGATTAGAAGTAGGGTTAGTGTTAGCATTAGGCCTAGGGTTTGGGCTAGGGTTAGGGTTAGCATTGGGGTTAGGGTTAAGTTTAGGGGAATGGGTGGGGTTATAGCTAGGTTTAGGTGTAGGGTTAGTGTTAGAGTTAGGCCCAGTTTGGGGCCAGGGTCAGGGTTAACATTGGGGTTAGGGTTATGTTTAGGGTAATGGGTGGGATTTTACCTAGGTTTAGGGCTAGGGTTAGGGTTAAAATTAGCATTTGGCCTTGGGTTATGGTTCATTTAGGATTAGGCTAGGATTAGGGCTAGGACGAGGGGTAGGTTTTTTGATAGGGTTATGGCTAGGACTCGGGCTAGGGCTAATATCAGTTCTAGGGTTACAGCTAAGGATAGTTTTATGGTTAGGTTAGGGCTAGGTCTAGTGTAAGGGTTAGATTTAGGTTAAAGGACAGCTTTAAGAGCTAGGGTTATTATTAGGTTTAGGGTCAGGGTTAGCATTTGGTTTATTTTAAGGTTTAGGGTTAGAGCTCAAATTAGAGTTAGGGTTAGGTTTAGAGTTAGGGTAATGGATAGGGTTTAGTTTAGATTTCAGTTAAGGTTTAGGTAATGGATTGGTTAGATTTAGTGAATGGGTTAGGGTAAGAATTAGGGTTAGGGTTATGTTTAGTGTAATGGATAGGTTTAGAGCTAATGTTAGGGCTAGGTTATGGTTTGGATTAAGTCTAGGATTAGGGTTAGGTTTAGGGATAGGGCTATGGTTCAGTTTAGGATAAGTGTTAGGGTTAGGGTAAGTGTTAGGTTTAGGGCTAGGGTTATGGTTAGGTTAGGGTAAGGTTTAGTTTTTGAGCTAGGGTTAGTGCTAGGGTGAGGGTTAGGTTTAGGTTTATGTCTAAGTTTACATTTATTGATGATTGAGGAGTGCTGGGGGGGTGAGAGAGGAGGGGGAAGACCGCAGGGGGGGGGGGGGGGTGTGTGGGGGGGTGGGTGGGGGGGGGGGCTATGGTTAATGTTAGGATTAGGGCTAGGGTTAGGGTTAAGGTTATGTTTAGTGTTATGGTTAGGCTTTGAGCTAGGGTTAGGTCTAAGGCGAGGGTTAGGTTTACGGTTAAGGTTAGGGCTAGGGTTTTGCTTAGGTTTATGCTTAGAGCTAAGTTTAGGCCTAGGATTAGGGCTAGGTTTTGTGTTAGGTTTAGGGCTATGGTTAGTACTATGCATAATATAAAAGCTAGGGTTGTGTTTAGGACTAGTTTTAGGGTTAGGGTTATGTCTAGGTCTAGTTTAACTCTAGGTTTAGTGTTAGAATCAGGTTTAAATCAGTGTTAGTCTGGTTTAAAGTTAGTTTTAGTGTTAGAATCAGGGTCAGTGTTTGGGATAGGATTAGGGTTAAGGTTAGAACCAGAATTAGGACTAGGTTTAGGTCTAGGGATAGGGGTAGTGTTTGGTTTAGGTTAAGGGTTATTTTTAGTGCTAGTGCTAGGTTTTTGTTTAGGTCTAGGGCTAGAGTTGTAGCTATATTTAGGATTAGCTTTGTGTCTAGGACTAGTGTCAGGCTTAAGTATAGGTATAAGATTACTGGTAGGCCTAGTGTTAGGGTTTGGTTTAGGTTTAGGGTAAGGTTTAGACCTGGGGTTACTGTTAGGATCAGAAGAGAGTCAAGCTTAGGAATAAAGCTAGAATGAGTGCTAGGGTTAAGACTAGTAATACAGTTAGAGTTTAATTAGGCTGA
This sequence comes from Marmota flaviventris, assembly GCF_047511675.1. NCBI lineage: Eukaryota > Metazoa > Chordata > Mammalia > Rodentia > Sciuridae > Marmota > Marmota flaviventris. The sequence goes on from NW_027287696.1 coordinate 137,065, forward strand.
GGATTTGGGTTAGGACTATGGTTAGCATTTGGGTTAGGGTTTGGCTTAGGGTAAGGGTTAGGTTAGAGCTAGGGTTAGGGTTAGGTTTAGGGCTAGTGTTAGGGTTAAGATTAGGGTTAAAGCTAGTGTTAGAGCTCAGTTTAGGGGTAGGATTTGTGTTAGAGTTAGGGCTAGGTTTAGGACAACTACGAATGTACTAACTAGGGTTATGATTAATGCTAGTTTTAATATTAGGGTTAAGGCTAGGTCTAGTGTTAGAGTTAATTTTATGTTAGGGTGATGTTTAGAGATGTTTAGCATTAGGGTTAGGGTTACGATTAGGGTAATGGATATGGTTAGGTTTAGGGTTCAGTTTAGGTTTAGGGTAAGGGATAAAGTTAGGGTTAGATATAGGGTTAGGGCTATCCTAGGGTTAGCATTAGGGTTAGGGTTATGGTTAGGGAACGGATATGGTTAGAGCTAGGGTTAGGGCTAGGATTATGGTTAGGATTAAGGCTAGGGTGAGGTTTAGGTTTAGGGCAAGTTTTATGTTAGGAGTAGGTTTAGGGTAATGGTTATGGCCAGGGTAAGGTTTAGGGTTAAAACAAAGCATAGAGCTCAAATTGGGGCTAGGTATTAGGTTAGGCTAGGGCTAGGATTAGGGCTAACACTAATGTAAGAAGTAGGGTTATGATTAGGGCTACTTTTAGGGTTAGGGTTACGGCTAGGTCTAGTTTTAAGGTTAGGTATATTTTAGGGTGATCTGAGAGCTAGAGTTAGTGTTAGGGTGAGAGTCAGTGTCAAGGTTAGTTTTAGGGTTAGGGCATGACTGGAATTAGGGCTAGGGTTGGGGATAGGTGTAGGGTTAGGTTTTGGTTTAGGTTAAGGGTTACAGTTAGGGCTGTGGCTCAGTTTTGATTAGGGCTGGGACTAGGTTATGGTTAGATTTAGGATTAGTGCTAGTGTTAGAGCTAGTTTCAGTGGGAGGTTTACACTTAGTGTTGGGGTTAGATTTAGAGTTATGGTTAGATCTAGGGTTAGTAGTAGGGCTAAGTTTAAGGCTAAGGTTATAGCAAGTGTTAGGGATATGGTAAGGGATAGGGTTAGAACTAGGAATAGGGCTAGGGAGACAGAGTTAGTGCTAGTGATAGGGTTAGGGTTAGTGTTAAACTAGGGCTAGGATCAGATCTAGGATTAGTGTAAGGGTTAAATCTTTGGTTAGGGTTAGGGTTAGATTTAGGGGAAGGGACGGAGTTATATCTAGGTCCCGAAATAGGGGAAGGGATAAAATTAGGAATAGGGCTAGAGTTAGGGTTCGGGTTGGATCAAGGCTAGGTTTAGGACTAGGATGAGGGCTAGGGTTTGTGTTAGGTTTATGGCAAGAATTAGGGCTAGGGCTAATATCAGGTCTAGTGTTATGGTTAGGGATAGTTTTCAGGTAAGGTTTATGGCTATGTCTAGGTTCAGAGTTAGGTTTAGAGTAAGGTTCAGGTATAGACCTAGGGGTATTATAATGGTCAGGGTCAGGTTTTGGGTTAGGTTGAGGTTTAGGGTTAGGGCTCACATTACTGCTAGTATTACAGTTAGGATTACGGTAATGGATAGGGTTAGTTTTAGGCTTCTGGTTAGGTTTAGGGTTCAGGTTAGTTTTAGTTTCATAAATAGGGTTAGGGTTAGGCCTAGGGTTAGCATTAGGTTTATAGTTATCATTAGGGTAATAGATAGGGTTAGAACTAGGGTTAGAGCTAGGGTTATGTTTAGGATTAGGGTAGAGTTAGGGTTAGGGTTAGGGTTAAATCTAGGGTTAGGGTTAGGGTTAGGTTTAGGGTACTGGTTAGGGTTTGAGCTAGGATTTGTGCTAAGTCTATTGTTAGGTTGAGGGTTAGGTCTAGGGTTCGTGTTAGTATTAGGTTTAGGGCTAGGGTTATCATTAGTGTTAGGGTAATGAACAGGTTTAGATGTCAGATTAGGGTTAGGGTTAGTTTTAGGTTTAGAAAAAACAGTTAGTGTTAGGTTTAGCATAGCTTTTAGGGTTTGAGCTAGGGTTAGGACTATGGCAAGGGTTAGGTTTATGGTTAGGTCTAGGGTTAGGTTTACGCTTATCTTTAGAGTATTTTAGGGTTAGGGCTAGGGTTATCATGAGGTTTATGTTAGGGTTAGGGTAAGGGGTGGGGTTAGAGCTAAGGTTAAGTTTAGGAATAGAGCTTGGGTCAGAGTTAGGGTTAGGCTTAGGGGTCTTACGGTTAGATTAAGGGTAAGGGTAGGGATTGATTAAGTGTTAGGTGTAGGTTGAGGATTTAGGTTAGAATTAGAGCAAGGGATAGAAGTAGTGTTAGGGTTAAGGCTAGTGTTAGCATTATGTTTAGGGTTATGGTTAGGATAATGCATAGATTTAGAGCTATGATTTGGGCTATGGTTGTGGTTAGGATTAGGGCTAGGATTAGGCTTAGGGTTTGGGCAAAGTAATGGATATGGTTAGATGTAGGTTTGGGTTTATGATTAGGGTTAGCGTTAGATTTAGTTTTAGGGTTAAGGTTAAGGTATGGTTAGGTTTAGATTTATGGTATGTGTTAGGGTTTGAGCTAGGGTTAGGGCTATGTTGAGTGTTAGGTTTACGGTTAGGTCTAGGGTTAGTTTTTTTTTTTTTGGTTAAGGGATATGGATAGGGTTATGGCTAGAGTTATCAATAGTTTTAGGGTTTGGGTTAGGGTTATAGTAATGGGTCGGTTTAGAGCTAGGTTTAGGGATAAGGTTAAGTTTAGGGTTAGGGCTAGTGTTATGGTTAGAGTTAAGAATAGGTCTATGTATATATTTAGGGTAAGGGTTAGGCATTGAGTAAGGTTTAGATTAAGGCTAGAGTTGGGGTTGGATTAGGTCTAGGGTTAGAATTAGGGTTACGCTTAGGGCTAGGATTCGCTCTAGTTTTTGTGTTAGGTTAAGGCATAGGGTTAGGGCTATGGGTAATGTAATAGCTAGGATTATTATTAGGGCTATTCGTAGGTTTAGCATTATGGCTAAGTCTACTGTTAGTGTTAGGTTTTCGGTTAGGGTCAGGTTTAGAGACAGCTTAGTGTTAAATGCAGGGTCAGTGTTCAGGTTAGAGTTAGAGTTAAGGTTAAAGCCAGAATTAGGACTAGGTCTATGTCTAGGGGTAGGGTTAGTCTTTGTGTTAGATTAAGGGTTATTATTATGGCTAGGGCTAGGTTTTTGTTTAGGCCTAGGGCTAGAGTTAAGGCTAGATTTAGGATTAGGTTTAGGTCTAGGGCTAGGGGTAGGGTCAGGTTTATATATAGGGTTACTGGTAGGGATAGTGTTAGGGTTTGGTCTTGGGTTAGGGTCAGGTTTAGACCTAGGGTTACTGTCATGATGAGAATAAGATTCAGGGTTAGGGTTAGGGTTTGGGATAGGGTTAGAGCTAGAATGAGGGCTAGGGTTAGGACTATTAATAGGGTTAGTGTTTTGATTAGGCTAAGGATTAGGGATAGGTCTTTGGTTACCATTAGGATTATAGTTTTGCTTATGATTAGGGATTGGGTTAGAACTTGTGTTAGGGGTAGGGTTTTGGTTAGGGTAAGGTATGATGTTACAGCTAGGTTTAGAGCTAAGGTGAGGGTTAAAATTAGGGTTAGGGATAGGGTTAAGTGTAGGGTTAGGATTAAAGCTAGTGTTAGGTCTACGGTTAGGGCTAGGGATTGTGTTAGGATTAGAGCTAGCATTAGGGCTAGGGCTAATGTCAGGTCTAGGGTTAGCTTTAGGGATAGTTTTAGTGTTAGGTTTATATCTAGGTCTATTGTAAGGGTTAGGTTTATGGTTAGAGTCAGCTTTAGAGCTAGGGGTATTATTAGGATCAGGATTAGGGTTTAGGTTAGTTATGGTTTATGGTTAGGGCTCAAATTAGCTTTAGATTCAGTGATAGATTAACGATAGTTTTAGGTTTAGGGTTCAAGTTAGGTGTAGTGTAATGGATAGGATTAGGGATGGGCATAGGATTAGTGTTTGGCCTAGGGTTAGCATAAGGGTTAGGGTTATCCTTAGGGTAATGGGTAGGGTTAGAGCTAGGGTTAGGGCTATGGTTGTGCTTAGGATTGGGTCTAAGGTTAGGCTTAGGCTTAGGGTTAGGGCTATGGTTAGTGTTAGGGTTAGCTTTAGGGTTAAAGATAGGGTAGGGCTTGGATTAGGACTAGGTTTTGTAATAGGTTAGGCTATGGCTAAATTAAGAACTTATTATGATTAGGGCTAGTTTAGGGTTAATGTTAGGTCTAGGTATAGTTTCAGGGTTAGGGTGATGTTTAGAGCTAGGATTAGTGTTAGTGTCAGGGTCAGTGTTCAGATTAGGATTATGGTTAGAATTAAAGACAGAATTAGGAAATTAGGACTAGGGGTTCGGTCTAGGGGAAGAGTTAGTGTTTGGCTTAGGCTAAGGGTTATGATTAGGGCTAGGGCTAGGTTTTTCTTTAGTTCTAGGGCTAGAGTTATGGCTAGATTTAGGATTAAGTTTAGGTCTAGGGCTAGTGTTAGGGTTAGGTTTAGGTATAAGTTTACCGGGAGGGCTAGTGTTAGATTTTGGTATAGGGTTAGGTTCAGGTTTAGACCTATGATTAGTGTTAGGGTCAGAATAAGGGTCAAGGTTAGGGTGAGGGTTTGGGTTATGGTTAGAGCTAGAATGAGGGCTAGAGTTAGGACTAGTAATAGGATTAGGGTTTGGGTTAGGTTAAGGATTAGGGTAATTAGGTTAGTAGAATTAGTGTTAGGTTTTGGCTTAGGGTAACGGATAGGTGTAGAGCTAGGGTTAGGGCTTGAGATAGGATTAAAGCTAGGTTTAGATCTCAGAATAGGGCTAGTTTTGTATTAGGATTAGGGCTAGGGTTAGAGTAACGGCTAATGTAAGAACTAGTGTTACAGTTAGTGTTAGTTTTAGGGTTATGGTTAGGGGTTAGACATCTAGTGTTACGATTAGGTTTAAGGTTAGGGTGATATTTAGAGCTAGTGTTAGTGTTAGATTAATAGTTAGGGTTAGTTTTAAGGTTAGGTTTATGTCTCAAATTATGGCTAGTGCTTCTTTTTAAAAAATTTTTATTATTGGTTGTTCAAAACATTACATAGTTCTTGACATATCATATTTCACACATTTGATTCAAGTGGGTTATGAACTCCCATTTTTACCCCTTATACAAATTGCAGAATCACATCGGTTACACATCCACTGTTTTACATATTGCCATGCTAGTGTATGTTGTATTCTGCTGTCTTTCCTATCCTCTACTATCCCCCCTCACCTCCCCTCCCCTCCCATCTTCTCTGTCTACCCCATCTACTGTAATTCATTTTTCCCCCTGTATTTTTCCCTTTCCCCTCACTTCCTCTTGTATGTAATTTTGTATAACAATGAGGGTCTCCTTCCATTCCCATGCAGTTACCCTTCTCTCTCCCTTTCCCTCCCACCTCTCATCCCTGTTGAATGTTAATCTTCTTCTCATGCTCTTCCTCCCTACTCTGTTCTTATTTGCTCTCCTTATATCAAGGAAGACATTTGGCATTTGTTTTTTTTTAGGGATTGGCTAGCTTCACTTAGCATAATCTGCTCTAATGCCATCCATTTCCCTGCAAATTCCATGATTTTGTCATTTTTTAGTGCAGAGTAACACTCCATTGTGTATAAATGCCACATTTTTTTATCAATTCATCTATTGAAGGGCATCTAGGTTGGTTGCACAGTCTAGGTATTGTGAATTGTGCTGCTATGAACATCGATGTAGCAGTATCCCTGTAGTATGCTCTTTTTAGGTCTTTAGGGAACAGACAGAGAAGGGGAATAGCTGGGTCAAATGGTGGTTCCATTCCCAGCTTTCTAAGGAATCTCCATACTGCTTTCCAAATTGGCCGCACCAATTTGCAGTCCCACCAGCAATGTACAAGTGTACCCTTTCCCCACATCCTCGCCAGCACTAGTTGTTTGACTTCATAATGGCTGCCAGTCTTACTGGAGTGAGATGGTATCTTAGGGTGGTTTTGATTTGCATTTCTCTGACTGCTAGAGATGGTGAGCATTTTTTCATGTACTTGTTGATTGGATGTATGTCCTCCTCTGAGAAGTGTCTCTTCAGGTCCTTGGCCCATTTCTGATTGGGTTATTTTTTTTTTCTTATTGCTTAATTTTTTGAGTTCTTTATATATTCTGGATATTAAGGCTTTATCTGAAGTGTGAGGAGTAAAAATTTGTTCCCAGGATGTAGGCTCCCTATTTACCTCTCTTATTGTTTCTCTTGCTGAGAAAAAACTTTTTAGTTTAAGTAAGTCCCATTTGTTGATTCTTGTTATTAACTCTTGTGCTATGGGTGTCCTATTAAGGAATTTGGAGCCCAACCCCACAATATGTAGATCGGAGCCAAGATTTTCTTCTATCAGACATAGAGTCTCTGATTTGATATCAAGCTCTTTGATCCATTTTGAGTTAGCTTTTGTGCATGGAGAGAGAAAGAGATTCAGTTTCATTTTGTTGCACATGGATTTCCAGTTTTCCCAGCACCATTTGTTGAAGATGCTATCCTTCCTCCATTGCATGCTTTTAGCCCCTTTATCAAATATAAGATAATGGTAATTTTGTGGATTGGTCTGTGTCCTCTATTCTGTATCATTTGTCCACCCGCCTGTTTTGGTACCAGTACCATGCTGTTTTTGTTAGTATTGCTCTGTAGAATAGCTTGAAGTCTGCTATCTCTATACCACCTGATTCACCTTTCCTACTTAGAAATGTTATTGCTATTCTGGGTCTTTTATTTTTCCATAGGAATTTCATGATTGCTTTATATATTTCTACAAGAAATGCCATTGGGATTTTCATTGGCATTGCATTAAACCTATAGAGAACTTTTGGTAATATTGCCATTTTGATGATGTTAGTTCTGCCTATCCTTGAACAGGGTATATTTTTCCATCTTCTAAGATCTTCTTCTATTTCTCTCTTTAGGGTTCTGTAGTTTTTATTGTATAAGTCTTTTACCTCTTTTGTTAGGTTGATTCCCAAGTATTTTATTTTATTTTATTTTTTGAGGATATTGTGAATGGGGTGGTTGTCCTCATTTCCATTTCTGAAGATTTGTCGCTGATATACAGGAATGCCTTTGATTATGCGTGTTGATTTTATATCCTGCCACTTTGCTGAATTCATTTATTAGCTTTAGTAGTTTCTTTGTAGACCCTTTTGGGTCTGCTAGGTATAGAATCATGTCATCCGCAAATAGTGATAATTTAAGTTCTTCTTTTCCTATTTTTATGCCTTTAATTTCTTTCATCTGTCTAATTGCTCTGGCCAGTGTTTCGAGAACTATGTTGAACAGAAGTGGTGAGAGAGGGCATCCCTGTTTTGTTCCAGATTTTAGAGGGAATGCCTTCATTTTTTCTCCATTCAGAATGATGCTAGCCTGAGGCTTAGCATAGATAGCTTTTACAATATTGAGGTATGTTCCTGTTATCCCTAGTTTTTCTACAGTTTTGAACATAAAAGGAGGCTGTACTTTGTTGAATGCTTTTTCTGCATCTATCGAGATGATCATATAGTTCTTATCTTTAAGTCTATTGATGTGGTGAATAACATTTATTGATTTCCGTATATTGAACCAGCCTTGCATCCCAGAGATGAGTTCTACTTGATCATGATGCACGATCTTTTTGATATGGTTCTGTATCCGATTTGCCAGAATTTTATTGAGGATTTTTGCATCTATGTTCATTAGAGATATTGGTCTGTAGTTTTGTTTCTTTGAAGTGTCTTTGTCTGGTTTAGGAATCAGGGTGATGTTGGCCTCATAGAATGAATTTGGAAGTTCTCCCTCTTTTTCTATTTCCTGAAATAGCTTGAAAAGTATTGGTATTAGTTCTTCTTTAGAGGTTTTGTAAAACTCTACTGTATAGCCATCCAGTCCTGAGCTTTTCTTAGTTGGTCGTCTTTTGATGGGGAAAGGAGTGAGGGTATGGGGTTAATCTAACTTAGTAACTTTGGAAAGCTCTAACCAATAGATGGGTAATTTATGGAAGGATGTATAGATTCAAATTCCTATCTGTATTTATAAGATTACCCTACTTATGAATAGTAAAATTTAGGGGGTTGCAAATGGGATAGAGGGAGTAAGAGGGAGGAAAACAAATAACAAGAAAAGGAAGAGAAAAAAGAGAGCGGGAAAAGAAAATACAAGAAAAAAGAAAAGAAATAAAAAGGGGGAAGGGAGGTGGGGCATATGCAATGGTATATGCATTGGTCTGTCTACTGCATATGGTCTGTCTACTGCGCAGGCTGGCCGCTGGGCCCCTTCTCCGGGTGGCGCGGGCTGCCTGCCCTGCAGGCGCAGGCAGCGGCTGGGCTGGCTCTCCCAGAAGCAGAAGGACAATGGCTGCTTCAGGAGCTCTGGGTCACTGCTCAACAATGCCATAAAGGTGAATCATTCAGGGCTAGTTTTGATGTGTCCATTAGGATATCAAAACTGAAGTTTTCCAGGGTAGCGGCAGATCCCAGGAGCTCATCTTCAGTTTCTTCTTTCTGGGTTCTTGGCTAGGAATTTGATGAAGTCTGGCCCCCTAAAAATAAAAACGTAGCCAAGTAACAAGATAACTTGGCTAGTGTTTCTTTAAGTGTTTGGTTTAAAGTTAGGATGGTGTTTAGAGCTAGGGTGAGTGTTAGGATATTAGTCCAAGTCAGGGTTAGTATTAAGTTTAAGGTTGGGATTCAAATTAGGTCTAGTCTAGTATTAGGATTTGGTTTAAGTTATGGTTTAGTATTAGGGCTATTGTTTAGTTTTGATTTACTGCTAGGGTCAGGGTTAGGGCTAGTTTTACGAGTTGCATTAGGGTTAGGGCTAGTGTTTATGTTAGGCTTAGGCTTAGGGTTAGTGTTAGAGTTAGGGATAGATCTAGGGTTATGGCTAGGAATAAGGACAGGGCAAGGTTTATGGCTAGAGTTAGAGCTAGGGTTAGAATTATGGTAAGGGATAGGGTTAGAACTAGGGATAGGGCTAGTGTGAAATTTAGAGTTAGTCTTAGGGCTAGGGTTAGGATTAGGGATAGGGTTAATTTAGGGCTTGAATTAGGGCTAGGGTTATTGTTCAGTTTCGGCCTATCATTAGGTTTAGGGTTAGGGTTAAGTTTAGGGTAAGGATTGGCATTATAGCTCGGTTTAGAGGTAGGGGGAGGGTTAGAATTAGGGCTAGGCCTATGGTTAGTGTTAGGGTTATGATTAAGGCTGGTTTTAGGGCTAGGATGAGGGCTAAGGTTTGTTTTAGGTTAGGGCTAGGATTAGGGCTAGGACTAATATCAGGTCTAGGGTTATCATTAAAATAGTTTTAGGGTTAGGTTTATGGATACAGGTAGTGTAAGTGTTATGTTTAGTTTTAGGTCAGGTTTAGAGCTAGAGGTATTATTAAGGTCAGGGCATTGGTTAGGGTTTGGTATAGGTTATTGTTTAAATTTAGGGCTTGAATTAGCATTAAAGTTAGGGTTAGGGTAATGATAGGTTGAGGTTTAGGGTTTAGGTTTGGTTTAGGGTAATGGATAGGGTTAGGATTAGGGATCGGGTTAGGTTTAGGCCTAGGGTTAGCATTAGTGTTAGGGTTATAGTTATGGCGATAAATAGGGTTAGATCTAGGATTAGGGCTAGGGTTATGGTTATGATTAGGGCTAGGGTTAGGGTTAGTGTTAGGGTTAAAGCTTGGGTTAGGGCTTGAATTAGGGCTATGTTTTATGTTAAGTTAATACTAGGGTTAGGGTTATGGCTAGTGTAAGTACCAGGGTTACATTTAGGGCTAAATTTAGGTTTAGGATTGGGGCTAGGTCTAGTGTTTGGTTTAGGTTTAGGGTTAGGGTGATGTTTAGAGGTGATGTTTAGAATGTTTTATGGCTAGGTCTAGTGTAAGGGTTAGGTTGAGGGTTAGTGTTATGGTTAGATTCAGGGTCAGGGTTAGTTTTAGGGTTCAGCTTAAAACTCAATTTAGGGCTAAGTTTAGGGTTAGGCTTAGGGTTTGGTTTAGGTTAAGGGTTAGGTTTAGGGCTATGTCTGGGTTTTGTTTTAGGGTTAGGGCTAGGATTAGGGCTAGTTTTAGGATTAGCATTAGGGTTAGGGCTAGTGTTAGGTTTAGGTTTAGGCTTAGGGTTAAAGTTAGATTTAGAGTTAGAGTTAGATCTAGGTTAGGGTTATGGCTAAGGATAGGGCTAGGGTTAGGACTAGGATTATTGTTCCAGTATGGGATAGGGTTAGAACTAGGGAAGGGGTAAGGTTGAGAGTTAGAGTTAGACTTAGGGCTAGGGTTAGGGCTAAGGTTAGGGATAGGCATAAATTAGGGCTAAGATTAGGGCTAGGGTTAGTGTTAGGGTTAGGCCTAAGGTTAGGGTTAGGGTTAGGATTAAGGCTAGATTTAGGGCTGGGATAAGGGCTGGGGTTAGTGTTAGGGTTAGGGCTAGTGTTAGTGCTAGGATTAGGGCTAGTGCTAATGTCAGGTCTAGGGTTACGGTTGGGGATAGATTTAGAATGTTTTATGGCTAGGTCTAGTGTAAGGGTTAGGTTTAGGGTAAGGGTCAGGTTTAGATCTAGGGGAATTATTAGGGTAAGGTTCAGGGTTAGAGTTTGTTTGAGGTTAGGGTTTAGGGTTAGGGCTCTAATTAGCTTTAGGGTGAGGATTATGGTAATGATAGGTTTTTGTTTAGGCTTCAGTTTAGGTTTAGGGTAATTGATAAGGTTAGGGTTAGTGATAGGGTTAGGGTTAGGTCTAGAGTTGACATTAGGATAAGGGTTATGGTTAGGATAATGAATAGGGTTACAGCTAAGGTTAGGGCTAGGGTTATGGTTAAAAACAGGACTTGAGTTAGGGTTAGGTTAGGGTTAGATCTAGGGTTATGGTTAGGGTTATGTTTAGTGTAAGGGTTGGGTTTTGAGCTAGGTTTAGGTGAGGTGAGGTTTAGGTTTAGGGTTAGGTCTAGGCATAAGATTACAGTACAGTTAGGTTTAGGGTTAGGATTACGGCTACAGTCATCATTAGGGGTAGTGTTAGGGTTAGGGTAATGGATACGATTAGATGTAGGTTTAGGTTTATGTTTAGAGTTAGATTGAGGGTTAGGCTTAGGATTAGGGCTATGGTTATGGTTATGTTTATGGTAAGGGTTAAGGTTTGAGCTAGGGTTAGGCCTATGTTGAGGATGAGGTTTAGGGTTAGGTCTAGGATTAGTTTTCTGGTTAGGTTTAGGGTTAGGGTTTGGCCTAGGGTTATCAATAGAGTCAGGGTTATGTTTAGAGTAATGGTGCCTTAGAGCTAGGTTTAGTGCTAGAGTTAAGGTTAGGATTAGGGCTAGGTTTAGGGTTAGATTTAGGGATAGGTGTAGGTTTATATTTAGGGTAAGGGTTAGGTTTGAGCCAGGTTTAGGACTAAGGCAAGGGTTAGGGTAGGGTTAGGGCTACGGATTGTGTTAGCGTGATGCCTAAGGCTAGGTTTAGGCTTAGGATAAGATGCAGGTTTTGTGTTAGGTTTAGGCCTAGGGTTAGGGCTATGGTAATATAAGAGCTAGGGTTATGATTAGGGCTAGTTCTAGGGTTAGAGTTATGGCTAGGTCTAGTGTTAGGTTTAGATGTTGTTTAGGCTCAGGTGTAGAGATAGGTTTACTGTTAAAGGCATGGTCAGTGTTCAGGTTAGAGTTAGGGTTAGGATGAAAGCCAGAATTAGGACAAGGTTAGGTTTAGGGGTAGGGGTAGTGTTTATTTTAGGTTAAGGGTTATTGTTAGGGCTAGGACTTAGATTTTGTTTAGGTCTAGGGCTAGAGTTATCGCAGATTTAGCATTAGGTTTAGGTCTAGGGATAGTGTTAGGGTTAGGTTTAGGTATAAGGTTACTATAAGGCTTGTTTCAGGGTTCAGTTTAGGGTTAGGTTCAGGTTTAGATCTATAATTAGTGTTAGTGTCAGAATAAGGTTAGGGTTAGTTTTTGGGTTAGATTTAGAGCCAGAATGAGTGCTAGGGTTAGGACTAGTAATAGGGTTAGGGTTAGGGTTAGGCTAAGGATTAGGATTAGGACTAGGGTTAGCATTATCGATAGGGTTGGGTTTAGGGTAAGGGATAAGGTTAGGGCTAGAGTTAGGGTTAAGTTTAGGACTAGGGTTAGGCTTAGGTTTAGGGTTCAATCTAGTGTTAGGGCTCGGATTAGGGCTATTTTTGTGTTAGGGTTAAGGCTAGAGTTCGGGCTTAGGCCGATGTAAGAACTAGGTTTACGATTAGGGTTAGTTTTAGGGATGGGATTTGGGCTGGTCTAGTGTTAGCATTAGCTTTAGGGTTAGGGTGATATTTAGAGCTATGGTTAGTTTTAGGCCTAGGACTTGAATTAGAGCTAGGGTTATGGCTAGTTGTAGGATTAGGGTTTGGTTTACATTAAAGTTTAGGGTTAGAGTAATTGCTCGGTTTTGTTTTAGGGCTAGGGCTAGGGTTAGAGCTAGTTTTAGGGTTAGCAATGGTATTAGTGCTAGTGGGAGGTTGAGGTTTAGGCTTAAGTTTAGGGTTAGATTTAGAGTTATGGTTAGATCTAGGGTTAGGGCTATGGCTATGGTGAGGCCTAAGGTTAGGACTAAGGTAACATATAGGGTTAGAAATAGAAATAGGGCTAGGGTGAGAGTGAGTTAGTCTTAGGACTAGGGTTAGTGGTAGGGTTAGGGTTAGGGATAAATTAGGGCTAGGATTAGCGCTAGGGTTAGTGTTAGTTTTAGGCCTATGGTTAAGGCTAGGGTTAGGATTTGTGTAATTGTTAGGGTTATGGTTAGTTTTAGGGGATATGATGGGGTTATAGTTAGGTTCAGGGCTAGGTCGAGGGTTAAAAGTAGGAGTAGAGCCAGGGTGATGGTTTGGATTAGGATTAAGGCTAGGTTTATGGCTAGGATGAGGGGTAGGTTTTGTGTTAGGGTAAGGGCTAGAATTAGGGCTAGGAGTAATGTCAGGTCTAGGATTATGGTTAGGGTTAGGTTTATGGCTAGGTCTAGTATAAGGGTTAGGTTTAGGGTAAGGGTCAGGTTTAGAGCTGGGTGTATTATTAAGGTCAAAGTCCAGGTTAGGGTTTACTTTAGGTTAAGGTTTAGGGTTAGGGCTCAAATTAGCATTAGGGTTAGGGTTAGAGTAATGAATAGGACTAAGTTTATGGTTCAGGTTAGGTATAGAGTAATGTATAGGTTTAGTTTTAGGGATAGTGTTAGGTTTAGGCCTAGGATTATCATTTGGGATAGGCTTATATGTAGGGGAATGGATAGAGTTAGTGCTAGTGTTAGGGATTCGGTTAAGGTTAGTGTTAGGACTAGGGTTAGGGTTAGGCCTAGTGTTAGTGTTAGGGTTAGTTTTAGGTTAAGTGTTTTTGGTTGTGGCTAGGGCGAAGTTTAGGGTTAGAGTCAGGGCTATGTTTAGAATTAGGGTTAGAGTTTGGGCTAGGGTTAGCATTATTGTTCGGATTATATTTAAGGTAATGGATAGACTTTGAGGTAGGATTTGTGCTATGGTTACTGTTAGGATTAGGGCAAGGTTTAGGGTTACATTTAGGTTAAGAGAGTTTGAGCTAAGTTTAGGGCTAGGCAAGTGTGAGGGTAAGGCTAGGGCTATGGTTAGGGTTAGGCTTACAGGTAGTTTTAGTGCTATATTTAGGGCTAGGATTTAGGAGAGGTTTATGGCTAGTGTTAGGACTATGGGTTATGTAAGAACTAGGATTATGGTTTTGGCTAATTTTAAGGTTAGGGTTATGGATAGGTCTAGTGTTATGGGTATGTTTTTTGTTAGGAATAAGTTTAGAGCTAGGGTTTGTGTTAGGGTAAAGGTCAGTGTTCAGGTTAGCTTTGGATTTAGGGTTAGGAGCCCAATTTTACTAGGGTCAGGTCAAGGGTATTGTTAGTCATTGCATTACACTAATGGTTATTGTTAGTGCTAGAGCTAGGTTTTTGTTTAGGGCTAGGGCTAGAGTTATGGCTGTATTTAGGATTAAGTTTAGGTTGAGTGTTAATGGTACATTTAGGTTTAGGTATAGGTTTACTGATAGGGCTAGTGTTAGTGTTTGGTTTAGGGTTAGGGTCAGGCTTAGACCTAGGCTTAGTGTTAGGGTCAGAATAAGGGTCAGGGATAGGCTTAGTGTTTGGGTTAGGGTTAGAGGTAGAATGAGGCCTAGGGTTAGGACTAGTAATAGAGTTAAGGTTTGGTGTAGGCTAAGGATTAGGGTTAGGACTAGGGTAGCATTAGGGTGAGGGTTTGGCTTAAGGTTAAAGATAGGATTAGAGCTTGGGTTAGGGTTAAGGCTAGGGTTAGGGTTAGGTTTAGGGTTAAAGCTAGGGTTAGGGTTCAGATTAAGGGTAGGTTTTGTGTTAGGGTTAGGGCTATTGCTTATGTAAGTACTTGCATTATGATTAGGGCTAGGTTTAGTGTTCGGATTAGGTTAAGGGTTAGTGTGATGTTTAGAGCTAGGGTTAGTTTTAGGATCAGAGTCCGGTCATTATTAGTTGCACGGTTAGGTTTAGGACTCAAATTTGGGCTAGGATAAGGGCTAGGCATAGCATTAGGATTTGGTTTCGGTTAAGGGTTAGGATTAGAGCTGTAGCTGAGTTTTGCTTGAATGCTATGGCTAGGGTTAAGGCTAGTTTTCAAATTAGCATTAGGGTTAGAGCTAGTGTTAGGGTGAGGTATAGGTTTAAGGTTAGGGTTAGATTTAGAGTTAGGCTTAGATCTAAGTTTAGGGCTAGAGTTAGGGCTATGCTTTGGTTTATAGTAAGGGATAGGGGATAGGGTTAGAACTAGGGATATGACTAGGGAGAGAGTTAGAGTTAGTCTTATGGCTAGGGATATGATTAAGTTTCGTGTTAGGTCTAAATTAGGTCTAGAATTAGAGCTAGGGTTAGTATGAGGGCAAGGCCTTGGCTTAGGGCTAGGGTTAGAATTAGGGTTAGGGTACGGTATGATAGTATAGCTAGGCTAAGGGCTAGGGTGAGGGCTCACTTTAAGGTTAGGCCTAGTATTAGGGTTAGAATTAGGTTTATGTCTAGGTTTAGGGCCAGGATTAGGGCTATGTTTTTTTTTTAGCATAAGGGCTAGCATTAGGACTAGGGCTAACGTCAGGTCTAGGGTTATGGTTAGGGATAGTTTCAGGGTTAGGTTTATGGCTATGTATAGTGTAAGGGTTAGGTTGAGAGTTAGGGTCACTTATAGAGAGAGGGGTATTATTAGGGTCAGGGTCTCGTTTAGGGTTTTTTTTAGGTTAAGGTTTAGGGTTAGGGCTCTAATTAGCATTAGGATTATGTTTAGGGTTAGGATAATGGGTATGGTTAGGTTTAGGTTTCAGGTTAGGTTTTGGGTAATGGATAGAGTTGGGGTTATGGATAGAGTTAGGGTTATCCTAGGATTTGTATTAGGGTTAGGGTTAGGGTTAAGGTAGTGGATAGGATTAGAGCTAGAGTTAGGGCCAAGGGTATGGTTAGGATTAAGGCTAGGGTTAGAGTTAGGGTTAGGATTAAAGATAGTGTTAGGGTTAGGGTTATAGCTAAGTTTTAAATTAGGTTAGGGCTAGGGTAGGTCTATGGCTTACATAAAAACTATGGTTACGTTTAGTGCTAGTTTTAGGTTTATGGTTTGGGCTACGTCTAGTTTTATGGTTAGGTTTAATATTAGGGCGAGATAGGGCTAGTATTAGGGGCAGAGTCAGGGTCAGTGTTAGTTTTAAGGTTAGGGATAACACTCGATTTAGGGCTAGGGTTCAGTGTAGTTGTAGGGTTATGTTTTGTGTTATGGTCCGGGTAAGTATTAGGGCTGGGGCTAATGTCATGTCTAGCTTACAGCTAAGTTAGGGTTAGGGTTAGGCCTATGGCTCAGTTTTGTTTTAGAACTAGGGCTAGGTTTAGGGCTAGTTTTAGGATTAGTGATAATGTTAGGGCTAGTGGTAGGGTGAGGTTTAGGCTTAGGGTTAGGTTTATATTTAGATATATGTTTAGATCAAGGGTTAGGGCTTGGGCTAGGTTTAGGGATTAGGTTAGGACTAGTGTTAGGGTTATGGTGACAGATAGAGTTAGTACTAGAAAGAGGTCTAGGGCAAGAGTTAGAGTTAGTCTTAGGGGTAGGGTCAGAGTTAGGGTTATGGTTAGCACTAAATTAGATATAGGATTAGAGCTAGTGTTAGTGTTAGGATTAGGCCTAGGGTTAGGGCTAGGGTTAGGGTTAGTGTTTGTGTTAGGGTTAGGGTTAGGGTTAGGGGAAGGGATGTGGTTATAATTAGGTTCTGAATTAGGGTGAGGGTTGAAATTACAGATTGGGCTAGAGTTAGGGTTAGGGTTAGAATTAAGGCTAGGTTTAGGGCTAGGATGAAGACTTGGGTTTGTGTTAGGTTTAGGGCAAGTATTAGGTCTATGGTTAATGTCAGTTCTATGGTTACATTTAGGGATAGTGTTAAGGTTAGGTTTATGGCTAGGTCTATTGTAAGGGTTAGGTTTTGGGAAAGGGTCCGGTTTAAAGCTAGGTGTATTATTAGTGTCAATGTCTTGTTTAGGGTTTGGTTTAGGTTATGGTTTAGGTATAGGGCTCGAATTAGCATTAGGGTTAGGGATTGGGTTAGAGGAATTAATAGGGTTAGGTTTAGTGTTCAGGTTAGGTTTAGGTAATGGATAGGGTTAGTGTTAGAGATAGGTTTAGAGTTAGGCCTAGGGTTAGCATTTGGTTTAGGCTTATATTTAGGGTAATGGATAGGTTTAGGGCTAGGTTTATGGTTAGGATTAGGGCTAGGGTTAGGATTTGGATTAGGGTTAAGCCTAGGGTTAGTGTTAGGGTTAGGTTTAGGGTATGTGTTAGGTTTTGAGCTATGGTTAGGGCTAGGGTGATGGTTAGGGTTAGTGTGATGTCTAGGTTTAGGGTTAGGGTTAAGTTTAGAGGTAGGGTTAGCATTAGGGTTAGGGTTATGTTTAGGGTAATGGATAGAGTTAGAGCTAGGTTTGACCTTGGTTATGGTTAGGATTAGGACTAGGGTTAGTGTTAGGGTTAGGGATAGAGTTATGTTTTTGGTAAGGGTTAGTGTTTGAGCTAGGGTTAGGGTTAGAGCAAGGGTTAGGATTAGAGTTAGGTCTAGTTTAGGGTTAGGGCTAGGGTTAGGTCTAGGTTTTGTTTGAGGTTTAGGGCTACTCTTAGGGATATAGGTAATGTAAGACCTAGAGTTAGGGTTATGGCTAGGTCTAGTGTTAGGATTATGGCAAGATTTTGTGTTAGCATAAAGTTTAGAGCTAGGATTTGTCTTACAGGAAGGGCCAATGTTTGGTTTACAGTTATTTGTCCAGAATTAGGACTAGGTTTAGGTCTAGGGGTAGAGATAGTGTTTGGGTTAGGTTAAGGGTTATTTTGAAGACTAAGGCTAGTTTTTTGTTTAGGTCTAGTGCTAGATTTATGCCTAGATTTACGATTAGGTTTTTGTCTAGGTTGAGTGTTAGTGTTAGGTTTAGGTATAGGGTTACCCATAGGACTAGTATTAGGGTTCAGTTTAGGGTTAGGGTCAGGTTTAAACCTAGGGTTAGAATTAGGGTGAGAATAAGGGTCAGGGTTAGGGTTAGGGTTGGGTTATGGTTAGAGCTAGAATGAGGGCTAGGTTTAGGATAGTAATAGAGTTATGGTTTGTGCAGGCTACGGATTAGGGTTAGGACTAGGGTAGCACTAGGGTGAGGGTTTGGCTTAGGGTGCGGGATAGGGTTAGAGCTAGGGTTAGGGCTAGTGTGAGGGTTAGGGATAGGTCTAGGTTAAGGTTAGAGTTAGGTTTAAAGCTAGGTTTAGGTCTCAGATTAGAGCTTGCTTTTCTGTTAGCACAGGGCTATGGCTAATATAAGAACTGGCATTAAGATTAGGGCTAGTTTTAGGGTTAGGGATGTGGCTAGGTCTAGTGTTCGGGTTAAGTTTAGTGTTAGGGTGATGTTTAGAGCTAGGGTTATTGTTAAAGTCTGAGTCAGGGTCAGGGTAAGTTCTAGAGTTAGGGTTAGGACTCAAATTAGGACTAGGATTAGGGTTAGGTATAAGTTTCGGTTTTAGTTTAGGTTAAGGATTACGGTTAAGCATATTACTCGGTTTTGTTTGAGTGCTAGGGCTAAGGTTAGGGCCAGTTTTCAAATTAGCATTAGGGTTAGAGCTAGTGTTAAGGTGAGGTTTCAGCTTAGTGTTAGGGTTCTATTTAGGGTTAGGGTTAGGTCTAGGTTTAGGGCTAGGGCAAAAGTAGGAATGGGGTTGGGGCTAGGTTTAGGGCTAGGTTTTGTGTTATGGTAAGGGATAGATTTAGAACTAGAATTAATGCTAAGGTGAGAGTTAGGGTTAGGGTTACAGTTAGGGTTCGGTTTAGGAGTAAATTTGTGCTAGAATTAGCGCTAGGGTTAGTGTTTTGCTAGGTTAGGGTTACATTTTGAGTTAGGCTTAGATCTAGAGTTAGGCTAGGACTAAGGATAGGGCAAGGGTTAGGGCAAGGTTTAGGGCTAGGGTTAGAGTTACAGTAAGGCATAGTGTTAGAACTAGGAATAGGGCTACTGTGAGAGAGTTTGTCTTAGGCTAGGATTAGGGTTAGGGTTTGGGACAGGGTTAAATTAAGGCTAGGATTAGGGTTAGGGTTAGTGTTCAGTTTAGGCCTAGCGATAGGGTTAGGGTTATGTTTAGGATAAGGGATGGCATTATAGCTTGGTTTAGAGGTAGGGTGAGGGTTAGAGTAGGGTTAGGGCTAAGCTTAGGTTTATGGTTATGATTAAGGCTAGGTTTAATGCTAGGATGAGGGCTAGAGTTTGTTTTAGGTTTAGGGCTAGGATTAGGGCTAGGGCTAATATCAGGTCTAGGGTTATGGTTAAATATAGTTTTAGTGTTAGGTTTATGGCTATGTCTAGTGTAAGGGTTAGGCTTAGGGCAAGGGTCATATTTAGAGCTAGGGGAATTATTAAGTTTAGGGTCAAGGTTAGAGTTTGGTTTAGGGCTCGAATTAGCATTAGGGTTAGTGTTAGGTTAATGATAAATTTTGGTTTAGGGTTCAGGTTATGTTTAGGGTAACTGATAGGGTTAGTGTTAGCAATAGGGTTAGGGTTAGGCTTAGGGTTATCATTAGATTAAGGGTTATGGTTATGGTAATGGATCAGATTAGAGTTTAGGTTAGAATTAGTGTTATGGTTAGGAATAGGTCTTGAGTTATGGTTAGGGTTAGGTTCAGAACTAGGGTTAGGTTTAGGGTTATGGTTAGTGTAAGGGTTAGGTTTTGAGCTAGGCTTAGTGCTAGGGAGAGAGTTAGTTTTAAGGTAAGGTCTAAGGATAGGATTATGATAGGGTTAGTGTTAGTGTTAGGGTTAAGGCTAGCGCTAGCATTATCTTTAAGGTTAGGTTTAGGGTTAGGGTAATGGATAGGGTTAGATATAGGGTTAATGTTAAGGTTACATTTTGGTTTAGTTTTAGGATTAGGGCTATGGTTATGCTTAGGTTTATGGTTAGGTTTAGGTTTGAGCTAGAGTTAGGGCTATACCAAGTGTTAAATTTAGGGTATGTCTAGGGCCAGTTTTCCAGTTAGTTTTAGGTTTAGAGTTAGGGTTTTGGCTAGGATTATCAATAAGTTTAGGGTTACGGTAATGGGTAGGCTTTGAGCTAGGGTTAGGACTAAGGTGAGGGCTAGGGTTAGGTTAGGGCTAGGGTTAGGGTTAGTGTTACACTTAGGGCTAGGTTTAGGCCTTGGATTAGCTCTATGTTTAGTATTAGGTTTAGGCCTAGGGTAAGGGCTATGGGTAATGTGAGAACCAGGGTTATGATTAGGGCTTGTTTTAGTGTTTGAGTTATGGCTGGGTCTAGAATTAGGTTTAGGATTTGGTTAGGGTCAGGTTTAGAGGTACGTTTAGTGTTAAAGGCAGGATCAGTGATCGGGTTAGAGTTAAAGTTAGGGTTAAAGCCAGATTTAGGACTAGGTTTTTGTCTAGGGGTAGGGTTAGTGTTTGGGTTAGGTTAAGGGTTATTGTTAGGGCTATGACTAGGTTTTTCTTTAGGTCTAGAGCTAGAGTTAAGGCTAGATTTTGAATTAGGTTTAGATCTAGGGCTAATGGAAGAGTTAGGTTTAGGTATAAGTTTACCAGTAGGGCTAGTGTTAGGTTTTGGTTTAGGGTTAGGGTCAGGTTTAGATCTCGGGTTTCTGTTATGGTCAGAAAAAGGGTCAGGGTTAGGTTTAGGGTTTTGTATAGGGTTAGAGTTAGCATGAGATCTAGGGTTAAGTCTATTAATAGGGTTAATATTTGTTTAGCCTAAGAATTAGGAATAGGTCTAGGGTTACCATTAGGGTTAGGGTTTTGCTTAAGGTAAGGGATAGGGTTAGACATAGGTTTAGGGCTAAGGTTAGGGTTATGGTTAGATTAAAGCTAGGTTTGGGCTCAGATTAGGGCTAGTTTGTATGTGAGGTTTAAGGCTAGGGTTAGGGCAATGACAAATATAAAAACTAGAGTTACAATTAGGGTTAGTTTTAGGGTTAGGGTTAGGGGTAGGTCAGTGTAAGTTTAGGTTTAAAGTTAGATTGATATTTATAGCTAGAGATAGTGTTAGGATATGAGTCAGGTCAGGATTAGTTTTAGGGTTAGGGTTAGGACTCAAATTAGGGCTAGGGTTACTGTTAGGGTTTGGTTTAAGTTTAGGGTGCTGTTTAGGGTGTTAGGATATGAGTCAGAGTCAGGGTTATTTTAAGGTTAGGATTAGGACTTGAATTAGGGCTAGGGTTAGTTCTAAGTGTAGTGCTACTGTTTGGTTTAAGTTAAGGTTTAGTGTTAGGCCTGTTGTTTGGTTTTGTTTTAGTGCTATGTTTAGAGTTAGGGCTAGTTTTATGATTAGCTTTAGTGTTAGGGCTAGGGTTATGGTTTGGGTTAGGATTAAGGATGGGTTTAACACTAGGATTAGGGCTAAATTTTGTGTTAGGTTTAGGGCAAGAATTAGGGTTAGGGCTAATATCAGGTCTAGGTTTACAGTTAGGGATAGTCTTAGGGTTAGGTTTATGGCTAGGTCAAATTTAATTGTTATGTTTAGGGAAAGGGTCAGGTTTAGAGCTAGGCATATTATTAGGGTCATGGTCAGGCTTTGGGTTTGGGTTAGGATAGGGTTTAGGTTTTCGGCTTGAATTAGCATTAAGGTTAGAATTAGGGTAAAGGTAATGGATAGGGTTAGGATTAGGGTTCAGGTTAGGTTTAGAGTAATGGATATGATTTTGGTTTCTTATAGGTTTAGGGTTAGACCTAGGGTTAGCACTAGTGTTATGGTATTGTTAGGGTAATTTATAGGGTTAGACCTAGGGTTAGGGCTAGGGTTATGGTTAGGATTAGGGCTTGAGTTAGGGTTAGGGTCAGGGTTAGGGTGAGGTTTAGAGTTAGTATTAGGTTTTGGGAATGTTTTAGGGTTTGAGCTAGGGTTAGTGCTAGGGTAAGGTTAGTGCTAGGGTTATGGTCATGGTTAGTGTTAGGGTTAGTGTTAGGGTTAGGGCTAGGGTTATCATTAGGGTTAGAGTAATAGGTTTAGATGTCAGGTTCGAGTTAGTGATAAGTTTAGGTTAGCTTTAGGGTTAGGTTTAGGTTTAGGGTTAGGGTTCGGGTATGAACTAGCTTAGGGTTAGGATTAGGGTTGGGTTCACTGGTAGTTCTATGGTTAGGTTTATGTTTAGGTTTAGGGTATGTTTAGCTTTAGGTCTAGTGTTATCATTAGGGTTAAGTTTAGGTTTAGGGTAATGTATATGGTTTGAGCTAGGGTTATGGCTAGAGTTCAGGTTTGGATTAGCACTAGGGTTATGGTTAGGGTTAGGCCTTTGGTTAGAGTTAGGGTTAGCTTAAGTTTAAGGGTTAGCGATTGAGCTAGGGTTAGGGCTGGAGTGAGGGTTAGGGTTAGAGTCAGGGCTAGGGTAGGGTTAGAATTAGGGTTAGGGCTAGGGTTAGCATTAGGTTAGCGTTATGGTTAAGGTAATGGATAGAGTTAGAGCTAGGGTTTGTGCTATGGTTATGGTTTGGATTAGGGCTAGGGTTAGGGTGAGGTTTTGGGTTTCGGCTAGGGTTATGTTTACGATAAGTAAGAGTTTGAGCTAGGGTTAGAGCTAGGATGAGGGTTAGGGTTAGGTTTAGGGCTAGGTTTAGGGTTAGAGTTATGCTTAGGGTTAGGTTTAGGGATACAATTAGGGCTAGGTTTTGTGTGAGGTTTAGGGCTAGTGTTAGGTGTATTAGTAATTTAAGAGCTAGAGTTATGGTTATAGCTAGATTTAGGTTTCGTATAGTGTTAGGGTTAGTTTTTGGGTTAGGATAAGGTTTAGAGCTAGGGTTTTTGTTAGGGTAAGTGTCAGAGTTCAGGTTAGGATTAGGTTTAGTGTTAGGTCCAGGATGTGGATTAGGGTTAGGTATAGGGGTAGGGTTAGTGTTTGGTTTAGGTTAAGGGTTATTGTTAGGGCTAGGGCTAGAACTATGGCTAGATTTAGAATTAGGTTTAGGGCTAGTGTTAGTGTTAAGTTTAGGTATAGTTTTACTGGTAGGGCTAGTGTTAGGTTTCGGATAAGTTTTAGGGTCAGGTTTAAACCTAGCTTCAGTGTTAGAGTCAGAATAAGGGTCAGGGTTAGGGTTATGGTTGGGGTTAAGTTTGGAGCTAGAATGAGGGTTAGAGATAGGACTAGTAATAAAGTTAGGTTTGGGGGTAGGCTTAAGATTAGGGTTAGGACTAGGGTAGCAATAGGGTGAGGGTTTGGCTTAGGGTAAGGCATAGGGTTATAGCTAGGTTTAGGACTAGTGTTAGGGTTAGGGTTAGGGCCAGGGTTAGGGTTAGGGTTAAATCTAGGTTTAGGCCTTTGATTAGGGCTAGGTTTTGTGTTGTGTTTAGGGCTATGGCTAATGTAATACGGGCATTATGATTAGGGCTAGTTTTAGGGTTAGGTTTAGGGCGAGGTCAAGTGTTAGGATTAGGTTAAGGATAGGGTGATGTGTACAGCTAGGGTCAGTGTTAGGGTCAAAGTCAGGGTTAGTATTAGTTCTAAGGTTATGGTTAAGACTTGAATTAGGGGTAGGGTTAGGGCTAGGTGTAGGGTTAGGCTATGGTTTAGGTTAAGTGTTAGGGTCAGTGCTATGGCTCGGTTTTGCTTGAGGGCTAGGGCTAGGGTTAGGGCTAGTTTTCAAATTAGCATTGGGTTTAGAGCTAGTGTTAGGATATGGCTTAGGCTTATTGTTAGGTTTAGATTTAGAGTTAGGGTTAAATCTAGGTTATGGCTAGGGTTTGGGCTAGGGTTTGGTTTATCCTAAGGGATAGGGTTAGAACTAGGGCTATGGCTAGGGCAAGAGTTAGAGTTAGACTTAGGGTTAGGGTTTGGTAGGTTTAGGGTTTGTTGAGAGCCACAGCCGAAGGGGCCCCAGCAAACTTCCAGCTGCCAGCAATCCAGCTGCCGGCTGATGATTCGCTCACAGCGGCCCCAGCAACATCTAGCTGCTTGGCTCCTCTGCGGTGATGCTCATTGGACTGTTTCCCTGCCCTTTCAGACCACGGAGCTGCTCATTGGGGGACTTTTTGGCTCTGCCCACGTGACCCAGCCAATCGGCCTCAAGAGCAGGAGGATTGTGGGAGGTGGAAAGAAGCTTGTGGGGGGAGAGACAGGCGTGTGGAAAGCCGGTGGTGGCAGTTGAGGCTCTGAGGATTTTTCCTGAGAGGCTGTTTTGTTTGGCGTGTTTGGTTCTAAAAATAAAGTTAGTTTCTTTTGACAAGTGGCTTCTGATTGTGCCCAGCCAGACTGCGGCATTTGGTGGCTCGCATGGGGAGCGACTGAGGGTAAGTGAAACTGCTCGCCCCTGAGGGCAGGGCGAGAGGATGGGTAGCCATTTTAAGATTCTTCTTTTGTTATTTTGTTTCACTTTTGTTTTAAGTTGCCTGTCCCTGGAGATGTGTAAGATGGAAGAAAAACCGCTCACATCTGATGAACAGATAGGGAGAAAGGACGGATGGACATTTCAGGAGGCTATTATAATGATTTTGTGTTGTTTCAATTTTGTTTCACTCTGTTTCAGTTTTGTTAGGCGTCATCTTGTTGGGTTGTATTATAGTAGAAATACGGGATCAGAAATTAGTAAAAAACAAACTGAAAGAGTGTTAAGTAAATTGTTAGAGGAAGGAGGCATCCCAGTAAAATCAATAGCAGTCAGGGCATACGTTGATACAATACAAAAATGTAGCCCATGGCTTTTTAAGGAGGAGTTGTTAAATATATCACAATGGAACCATCATGGTGAAGATTTAAAAAGAATAGAAAAGAAAAGCCCAGGGACTCTGCCAGTTGGCACATTGCCATTGTGGACGTTCATATCTTGTTTGCTTAGTCCAAAGCCTTCAGTTCAGACAATGGTAGAGGAAGGAGAAGACATATTGATTCAAGTAAAAGAGAAGGTCTCTCAAGTTAGTCAGACAGAGGAAAAGATTCAAGTAAAAGAGAAGGTCTCTCAAGCTAGTCAGACAGAGAAAGAAAGTGTAAAACAGAAAAAGCCATCAGGGGGAAAGTTACAACAGGAGACTGCTACTAACACCTTTCTATCACCAGAGGACGTAAGTGTCCAACTAACAAGGCCACCTCCATATGCTGGGAGGTCCCCAACCCCCGCAGTTGATAGTTGGGATCCTGAGACAAGATCTCAAATATTAACATGCCCTGTATTTGAGGCAGGAGGGCAGCGATTTTACCAAGTTTTAAATTTCAAAACAGTGAAGCAGCTAAAAGAGGCTGTAACAACCTATGGTCCTCAAGCACCCTTCACTGTAAGCATGGTCGAATCCATTAACAACTTGAACATGACGCCAGCAGATTGGGATAATATGTGTAAAGCTGTGATAAATGGAGGACAATACGTGTTATGGAAGGTTGCCAATGAGGAATTTTGCAAGGAGACGGCTAGGCGAAATGCAGCAGCTGGTTATCCTCAGAGAAATCTAGATATGTTGTTAGGAAAGGGACCTTATGAGGATAAGCAGCAACAAATTGCATATGATCCTGGCGTATACGAACAAATTGCTGCAGATGCAATTAAGGCATGGAAGACTTTACAAGGACATGGAGGTTTACAAGGTCAATTATCTAAGGTAATACAAGGAGCTAATGAACCTTATGCTGAATTTGTAGATAGGCTTATTCAAACAGCCACCAGAGTTTTTGGGAATACAGAACAAGCAATGCCATTACTAAAACACCTGGCTTATGAGCAAGCGAATCATTGGTGCAGAGATATCATTAGACCATGGAAACATGAAGATTTAAACACATATATTAAATTATGTAGAGACATTAATGAACAAGAGCAAGTCGTGGCAGCTGCAGTAAAACAGGCTTTAGATGTCAGAGACATTAATGAACAAGGGCAAATTGTGGCAGCTGCAGTAAAACAGGCTTTAGATGCCAGGCCAAGAACATGCTACAATTGTGAACAAACAGGACTTTTTAAAAGGAATTGCCCCATTGGAGGAGGGTTTAACAAAACTAGGTATCAAAGGAGTAGAATAGAAGGTATTTGCCCACGATGCCGTAGAGGGAGACATTGGGCTAATGAATGCCGCTCTCAAACCACCATAGAGGGTACTCCATTATCAAAAAACGAACAAGGACCAGGTGTTTATCCACGATATCGTGGAGAAAGGCATTGGGCTCCATTGCCAAAAAATGGACAGGGGGGCCCAATGCTCCGGGGCCCAAAACCACAAATATACGGAGCACTGGAGGAACCCAGCAACCCCATCAGGGTAGTGCCCAGGACACATTGTCCATCAGATCCCTCATCAGACAAACCAGAGGGAGCGCAGGGTTGGACATCTGCGCCTCCACCAGAGCAGTACTAACTCCAGAGATGGGAGTTCAAATCATTCCCACAGGGGTGAAAGGACCTCTTCCCAAAGGAACAGTTTTCTTATTATTGGGACGCAGCTTTTCTACTCTAAAAGGACTTATGATAAGTCCTGGGGTAATTGATCCCGATTATGAAGGTGAAATAAAAATTATAGCCAGTTCTCAAAAGGGTATATCAGTAATTTCACCAGGAGATAGAATAGCACAGTTACTAATAATACCCAGCCTACATGATAAATTTTCCAGTCGTACTGTAGAAAGAGGTTCCAAGGGATTAGGCTCCACAGGTGTAGATTGGGCTATGCTTTCTTTAAATTTAGATTCTCGCCCCATGCTAAAACTAAATATTCAAGGACATGAATTTAATGGACTACTGGATACAGGTGCAGACCTTAGCATCATCTCTCGTCAAGAATGGCCAAAACATTGGCCATTACAACAAGCCACTCAAACGCTTCGAGGCCTAGGAGTGGCGACTAATCCCCATAGAAGTGCAATGGTATTAGATTGGAAGGATCCTGAAGGATGTGAAGGAACTATACAGCCATATGTATTGGATCATCTTCCCGTAAATTTATGGGGACGAGATGTCCTAGATCAATTAGGTTTGACATTAACAAATAACATCAACCAAAATGCACCCACTATTATGACTAGACAAGGTTTTAGGAAAGGAAAAAGATTAGAAAAACAAGAACAAGGTATAGCAGCACCAATACAAATAGATCAAGGAACAGAAAGACATGGGTTGGAATTTCAGAAAGGGCCACTGAGACAATAAAAATTACGTGGAAATCAGAAAGACCAGTATGGGTTCCTCAGTGGCCCCTGACTAAAGAAAAGATACAAGCAGCCCATGACCTGGTCAAACAACAGTTAGCGGAAGGACATATACAACCTTCTGTATCTCCCCATAATACTCCCATTTTTGTCATCAAAAAGAAATCTGGTAAATGGAGATTATTGCAAGATTTAAGAGCCATTAATAATGAGATGGTTATTATGGGACCTGCTCAATCAGGGATTCCTCAGTTGTCTGCTTTGCCAAAAACCTGGTATGTTTTAGTTATAGATATTAAAGATTGTTTTTTTTCAATTCCAATTCATCCTGAGGATAGTCCACGTTTTGCATTTACTATCCCTGCACTGAATCATGAAGGTCCTTATCAGAGATATGAATGGAAAGTACTCCCTCAAGGGATGGCTAACAGCCCAACTATGTGTCAAATTTATGTTAACAAAGCAATCCAGCCACTTAGAAATCAAAATCCTGAACTACAAATGTTTCACTATATGGATGATGTATTATTAGCACACAAAGATAAAAACACATTGCTAGAATGTTATGCCACACTTACAAACTTATTAAAAAATTATAATCTAGAGATAGCAATAGATAAAGTACAATTAAATTTTCCAATTAATTATTTAGGAGTTCTATTATCCTCAACCATGGTCCATCCACCAAAAATTCAAATACGAGTAGATCAACTCAAATCACTTAATGACTTTCAAAAGTTATTAGGAGACATAAATTGGATAAGGCCTTATTTAGGTATACCAACAGGAGAGTTGGGACCTTTATTTGATATCCTAAAAGGTCCATCAGATCCAAATTCACCCCGAATGTTAACGCCTGAAGCAAGAAAGGCATTAAAAATCATTGAAACATATATGGAAAATATGCATTTGGATAGAATTGATATAAGTTTGCCTTTATTATTTATTGTACTACCAACAAAAAATATTCCTACAGGAGTACTTTGGCAAGAAGGTCCATTATTATGGATACATTTATCTTATTCTCCTAACACTATTCTTACTAGGTATCCTGAGGCTGTAGGACAATTAATACTCAAAGGAATAAAAGCAGCAAAGGGAGTGTTTGGAATTTCTCCCAATAAAATTATTACTCCATATACTATGAATCAAATTGATGAGTTAGCTAATGAGTTAAATACTTGGGCAATAATCATGTGCAAATCTAATGTTTCATTTGATAACCACTTACCATCTAATCCTTTGTTGTCTTTTTGGTCATTGCATCCTGTAATTTTTCCAAAAATGACAAGAAAAACACCTATCATGAATGCTCCAAATATATTCACTGATGGGTCAAATAATGGTACAGCAGCAGTAGTTACCCCTGATCAAACTTTTACATTTTTAGTACCCAAACAATCAGCTCAAAAGGTAGAGCTTAATGCAGTTTTACAAGCTTTTGTGATGTTTAAAGATTCTGTATTTAATTTATTTTCTGATAGTCAGTATGTAGTTAATGCTATAGTATCTCTTGAAGATGCTGGTAGGATTTCCCCTTCTTCTACTGTTTTCTCTTTGCTTTCCACTATACAAAGTCTAATCTGGGACAGAAAAGATCCATTCTTTATAGGACATATCAGGGCACATACAGGATTGCCTGGAGCCCTTAGTTTGGGCAATGATTTAGCAGATAAAACTACACATGACATACATATTTTCTCTACACTAGAAGAAGCTATAAATTTTCATAAAAAGTTCCATGTCAATGCTAATACTTTACAAAAGCGTTTTAAAATAACTAAGGGACAAGCTAGACAAATAATAAAACAATGTCAAAATTGTGTGACCTTTTTACCACAAGTTAATCTTGGAGTCAATCCTAGAGGATTGATACCTAACCATATTTAGCAGATGGACGTCACACACTTGCCAGAATTTGGAAAATTAAAATATTTGCATGTTACAGTTGATACTTCTTCTGGATTTTTGATGGGCTCCCTTCATGCCGGAGAAAAAACTAAAGATGTTATAGCTCATTGCTTACAAAATTTTGCCACTGTGGGTGTTCCAAAACAGTTAAAAACAGATAATGCCCCTGGTTATACTTCTACCTCTTTTAAACAACTTTGCTCAACATTTGGCATTACTCATATAACAGGAATCCCATACAATCCACAGGGACAAGGCATAGTTGAAAGAGCTCATCAAACTATTAAAATGTACTTATTAAAGCAAAAAGAAGGAATTGGGAAGGGGTATATATTCCCCAAAGATAAACTTAAAATAACCCTTTTTACTCTAAACTTTTTAAATTTGGATTCAACAGGACTTAGTGCTGCGGAAAGGCATATGTGTCCAAAAAATGTGCATAAGCCCAAGGTACTTTGGAAGGATATTCTAACAGGACAATGGAAAGGTCCTGACCCAGTAATTGTCTGGAGTCGGGGGTCTGTTTGTGTGTTTCCACAGGGAGAACAGCAGCCGATTTGGATTCCAGAGAGATTAACCAAGGTCCTGACCCAGTGATTGTCTGGAGTCGGGGGTCTGTTTATGTGTTTCCACAGGGAGAACAGCAGCCGATTTGGATTCCAGAAAGATTAACTAAAGCGATTTCTACAGACCAAAAAGAAGATGATTTGGCTCAAATCCATAACAACTGATATCCAAAACTCCAGTTTGGCTATTCTTACATCTGCAACAGAACCAGGATGCTTTTTTCAATATCTATTTTATTATTGCCCTTTGCCATATCATGAAGTTCTATTTTGTTTTTTGAGCTCATACATACCTAGGTTAATGTTTTGCTGATCAGTTCTATTTTTTGATTATAGAGTTTTTAAACATTGCAATGGAGATTTCACCTGTAAAAAGTTATAAGGCCTTTACTATAATGTTATGTGTTGTATGTATTATATTATGTGTGCACACTTGTGTTTTGTGTTATATGTTTGAATGTACGTATGTCCATATATCATATATGATGAGCGCTCATGATAAAATGGATCCAAATATTTTTTTTTTCACGTGATTTATATGGTTTAATTTAAATTGGGTAAACAACTGTTGAGGATTGTTTTAATATGTAAACAACAAAGAAGGTTAACAGATCTGTTTGTTTACTTTCACCTTTCCTTTTCATTATATTTAATAATTCTCTTAAAGATAATGTAAATTGTTAAGAAAATTGTTTTCTTTTAGTGCCTTCTGTAATGTTACATAATTTTTTCTTTAGCCATTATTGCCAGAATTCCTATCTTCATCCCAGTGCCGGTGAAGACAATGTAAATTGTTAAGAAAATTGTTTTCTTTTAGTGCCTTCTGTAATGTTACATAATTTTTTCTTTAGCCATTATTGCCAGAATTCCTATCTTCATCCCAGTGCTGGTGAAGTCAAAGATAAAACCAATCTACAGCTTCTACAATAGCCATCACTGAACTGCTTGCAGAACTTGCCTGGACACATTGTGAGCTCACCTGTATGCATTGTGAACTATCTGTTGGTGCAGCGACTTGTGGTAGTGTTGGGGTATTTTTGCTGATGATGTCACCGGTGGTACAATTTTTCAAAGGAGCCCTCAATTGGCTTAATGTCATGGCATTTTGCATCCTCCTCTACTAGTGATGGTCTAAAATTTGGGGGCCAACAGAGGTGAGGCAAAGAACCTCACCCCCCCACTGGTGCAAAGTATAGCTGTATGCTGGACCGGTAGTCAGTGACGGGTATGATCCAATTGCAGTGGTACCAACCTAAGACAGGAGGCTGACGCCTAGAGGTCAGTTCATCCGATGACGGGTAAGGACCATATGTTGAATTGGACTGCCTAACAGACACGGTCCCTAAGCCACATGCTTGTTGTTTAAACAGAGAGGGGGAGATGTTGAGAGCCACAGCCGAAGGGGCCCCAGCAAACTTCCAGCTGCCAGCAATCCAGCTGCCGGCTGATGATTGGCTCACAGCGGCCCCAGCAACATCTAGCTGCTTGGCTCCTCTGCGGTGATGCTCATTGGACTGTTTCCCTGCCCTTTCAGACGACGGAGCTGCTCATTGGGGGACTTTTTGGCTCTGCCCACGTGACCCAGCCAATCGGCCTCAAGAGCAGGAGGATTGTGGGAGGTGGAAAGAAGCTTGTGGGGGGAGAGACAGGCGTGTGGAAAGCCGGTGGTGGCAGTTGAGGCTCTGAGGATATTTCCTGAGAGGCTGTTTTGTTTGGCGTGTTTGGTTCTAAAAATAAAGTTAGTTTCTTTTGACAAGTGGCTTCTGATTGTGCCCAGCCAGACTGCGGCAGGGTTAGGGCTTTATTTGGGCTAGAATTAGAGCTAGGGTTAGTATTAAGGCTAAGGCTAGGTTTAGGGTTAGGGTTATGGTTATGGTTAGGCATGATGTTATCCCTAGGTTTAGAACTAGGTTGAGGGTTAAAATTAGGGTTAGGGTTAGGATTAAAGCTAAGTTTAGGGGTAGGATTAGGGCTAGGGTTTGTGTTAGGGTTAGGTCTTCATTAGTGCTAGGGCTAATGTCAGGTCTAGGATTATGGTTAGAGATAGTTTTAGGGTTAGGATTATGGCTAGGTATAGTGTAAGGGTTAGGTTAAGGTTTAGGTAAGGTTTAGAGCTAGGGGCATTATTAGGGTAAGGTACAGTGTTCCTGCTTGCCTAGGTTAATGTTAAAGTTAGGGCTCAAATTAGCATTAGGATTAGGGTTAGTATTAGGTTTATGGATATGGTTAGGTTTAGGGTTCAGGTTAGTTTTAGTGTAATGGATAGGTTTAGAATTAGGAATAGGGTTATGGTTATCCTAGGGTTAGCGTTAGGGTTAGGGTTAGGATTAATGTAATGATAGGATTAGAGCTAGGTTTAGGGCTAGGGTTATTGTTAGGATTATGGCTAGGGTTAGCATTAGGTTTTGGGTTACTGGAAGGGTTAGGGTTAGCATTAAATTTAGGGTAATTGTTAAAGTTAGGGTTTCGATTATTGTTAGTGTTAAAGCTAGTGTTAGGGCTCTGATTAGGATAAGTTTTGGGTTAGTTTAGTGCTAGGGTTAAGGCTACAGCTAATGTAAGAACTAGGGTTACGATTAGGGCTAGTTTAGGGTTAAGGTTAGGGCTAGGTGTAGTGTTTGGGTTCTGTTTAGGTTTGGGGTGATGTTTAGAGCTTGAGTTAGTGTAGGGTCAGAGTAAGGGTCAGGGTTAGTTTTAGGGTTAGGGATAGGACTCTAATTAGAGCTAGGTTTAGGGCTAGGTGTAGGCTTAGGGTTTGGTTTAGGTTAAATGTTAGGGTTAGGGCTATGGCTCTGTTTTGTTGTAGGGCTTGGGCTAGGTTAGGGCTAGTTTTAGGATTAGCGTTAATGTTACAGCTTATGTTAGTGAGAGATTTAGGCTTAGGTTTAGGGTTCCATTTATAGTTAGGTTTAGATGTAGGATTAGGGCTAGGACTTGGGTTAGGGCTAAGGTTAGGGCAAGTTTTAGGGTTATGGTAAGGGTTGGGGTTAGAACTAGGAATAGGAATAGGGTGAGAGTTAGAGTTAGTCTTAGGGCTAGGGTTAGGTTAGGTTTAGAGCTAAATTAGGGCTAGGATTAGGTCTAGAGTTTGTGCTAGGTTTAGGCCTAGTTTTAGGCTTAGGTTTAGGTTTAGGGATAGGGTTAGGTTTAGGGTAAGGGATGGGTTTATAGCTAGTGTTAGGGCTAGGTTGAAGGGTAGAATTATGGTTAGGACTAGGATTATGTTTTCAGTTAGTAATAAGGCTAGGTTTAGGGCTAGAATGAGGGCTAGGGTTTGTTTTAGGGTTATGGCAAGAATTAGGGCTAGGGCTAGTGTCAGGTCTAGGGTTACAGTTAGGGATAGATTGAGGGTTAGATTTATGGCTAGGTTAGGGTGATGGTTAGGTTTAGAGTAAAGGTCAGGTTTAGAGCTGGGTGTATTATTAGGGTTAGAATCAGGTTTCGGGTTTGGTTTAGGTTAGGGTTTAGGATTAGGGCTCAAATTAGTATTGGGTTTAGGGATATGGTAATTATATGGTTTGGTTTATGGTTCAGATTAGGTGTAGGGTAATTGATAGGGTTAGAGTTAGTGAAAGGGTTAGGTTTAGGCCTAGGTTTAGCATTAGGGTATGGGTTATGTTTAGGTAAATGGAGAGGGTTAGAAGTAGAGTTAGGGCAAGGGTTATGGTTAATAGTAGGGTTTGAGTTAGGGTTAGGGTTAGGCCCAGGGATAGGGTTAGGTTTAGGTTTAGGGTACGGTTTAGGGTTTTAGCTAGGGTTAGGACTAGGGTGAATGTTAGGTTTAGGGTTAGGCCTAGGTTATAGTTATGGTTAGGGTCAAGGTTAGTGTTAAGATTAGGGCTAGGGTTATCATTAGGTTTAGAGTATTGGATAGGGTTTGATGTTAGGTTAGGGTTAAGGTTAGGATTAGGTTTCGGCTTAAGGTTAGTGTTAGGCATATGTGTAGGGTTAGGTTTAGGGTAATGGTTAGGATTTGAGCTAGTGTTAGGTCTATGACAAGGTTTAGGTATATGGCTATTTCTAGTGTTAGGTTTAGGGTAGATTTAGGGTTAGGGCTAGGTTTATCTTTAGGGTTAGGGTTAGGGTAATGGGTAGGTTTAGAGCTAGAGTTATGGCTAGGGTTAAGGTTAGGATTAGGGCTAGAGTTAAGGTTAGAGTTAGGTTTAAGCCAAGGTTTAGTGTTAGGGTTAGGTTATATTTAAGGGTTAAGGATTGAGCTAGGATTTGCACTAGGACGAGGTTTAGGGTTATAGTCAGGATTAGGGTTAGGGCTAGGGTTTAGCATTATTGTTATGGTTATGGTTAGGGTAATGGATAGAGTTATAGGTAAGGTTTGGCCTATGGTTATGGCTAGATTTAGCATTACTGATATGGCTAGGTCTATTTTAGGGTTAGGTTTTTGGTTAGAAAAAGGTTTTGAGCTAGGGTTTATGTTACGGTAAGGGTCAGTGTTCAGGTTAGGGTTAGGTTTATGATTAGGTCCAGCATTAGGTCTAGGGTTAGGTCTAGGGGTAGGGTTAGTGTTTGGGTTAGGTTAAGGGTTATTGTTAGGGCTAAGTCTAGGTTTTTGTTTAGGGCTAGGGCAAGAGTTATCACTAGATGAAGGATTAAGTGTAGATCTAGGTCTAATGTTTGCGTTAGGTATAGGTATAAGGTTACAGGTGGCGCCAATGTTAGGGGTCGTTTTAAATTAGGGTCAGGTTTAGACCTATGGTTAGTATTAGGGTCAGAATAAGGGTCAGGGTTAGATTTAGGGTTTTGGATAGGGATAGATCTAGATTGAGGGCTAGTGTTAGGAGTAGTAATAGAGTCAGGGTTTGGGTTAGGCTAAGGATTAGGTTTAAAACTAGGTAGCTTTAGGGTTAGAGTTTGGCTTAGGGTTAGGGATAGGGTTAGTGCTAGTATTAGGGCTAGGCTTAGGGTGAGGGTGAGGGTTAGGGCTAGGGTTAGAGTTAAAGCTAGCTTTAGGGCCCGGATTAGGGCTATCTTTTGTGTTAGCTTTAGGTCTATGGCTATTGTAACAACTAGAGTTAAAATTAAGGCTAGTTTTAGGGTTATTGTTACGTCTAGGTCTAGTATTTGGTTAGGTTTAGGGTTAGGGTTATGTTTAGGATAATGTATAGGTTAGGGTTAGGGAATGTGTTAGGGTTAGGCTGAGGGTTAGCATTAGGGTTAGGATTCGGGTTAGGGTATTTGATAGGGTTAGAGTTAGGGTTAGGGCTAGGGTTTTGTTTAGGGTTAGGGCTAGGTTTAGGGTTAGGTTTAGGGTTAGTGTAAGGATTAATGTTAGGGTTAGGTTTAGGGTAAGGGTTAGAGCTACATTTAGGGTTAGAGATAGGGTTAAAGCTAGGGTTTGGGTTCAGATTAGGGCTAGGTTTTGGGTTCCATTAGGGCTAGTGTTAGAGATATGGCTAATGTAAGAACTAGGGTTATGATTACGGCTAGTTTTAGGTTACAGTGAGGGCTAAGTCTAGTTTTATGGTTAGTTTTATGTTTAGGGTGATGTTTTGAGCTACGGTTAGTGTTAGGTTCAGAGTCAGGGTCAGGGTTAGTTTTAGGTTAGGGATAGGACTTGAATTAGGGATAGGCTTATGGCTAGATGTAGGGTTAGGATTTGGTTTAAGATAAGGATTAGGGTTAGTGCTATAGTTAGTTTGTTTTAGGGCTAAGGCTAAGGTTATTGCTGCAGTCTGGCTGGGCACAATCAGGAGCCACTTGTCAAAAGAAACTAACTTTATTTTTAGAACCACACACGCCAAACAAAACAGCCTCTCAGGAAAAACCCTCAGAGCTTCTCTGTTTAAATTCCTTTTAAAATGTCCTGTTTGTTCACAATTGTAGCATGTTCTTGGCTTGGCATCTAAAGCTTGTTTTACTGCAGTTGCCACAATTTGCCCTTGTTCATTAATGTCTCTGGCATCTAAAGCCTGTTTTACTGCAGCTGCCATGACTTGCTCTTGTTCATTAATGTCTTTATATGATTTAATATATGTGTTTAAATCTTCATGTTTCCATGGTCTAATGATATCTCTGCATCAACGATTTGCTTGCTCATAAGCTAGGTGTTTTAGTAATGGCATTGCTTGTTCTGTATTCCCAAAAATTCTGGTAGCTGTTTGAATAAGCTTATCTACAAATTCAGCATAAGGTTCATTAGCTCCTTGTATTACCTTAGATAATTGACCTTGTAAACTTCCATGTCCTTGTAAAGTCTTCTATGCCTTAATTGCATCTATAGCAATTTGTGCATATACACCAGGATCATATGCAATTTGTTGCTGCTGATCCTCATAAGGTCCCTTTCCTAACAACATATCTAGATTTTTCTGAGGATAACCAGCTGATGCATTTCGTTTAGCTCTCTCCTTGTAAAATTCCTCATTGGCAACCTTCCATAACAGGTATTGTCCTCCATTCAGCATAGCTTTACACATATTAGCCCAATCTGCTGGCGTCATGTTCAAGTTGTTAATGGATTCGACCATGCTTACAGTGAAGGGTGCTTGAGGACCATAGGTTGTTATAGCCTCTTTTAGTTGCTTCACTGTTTTGAAATTTAAAACTTGGTAAAATCGTTGCCTTCCTGCCTCAAATACAGGGCATGTTAATATTTGAGATCTTGTCTCAGGATCCCAACTATCAACTGCGGGGGTTGGGGACCTCTTAGCATATGGAGGTGGTGCTGTTGATTGGACACTTATGTCCTCTGGTGATAGAAAGGTGTTAGTAGCAGTCTCCTGTAGAGGTGGTGCTGTTGGTTCGACATTTATACCCTCTGGTGATAGAAAGGTGTTAGTAGCAGTCTCCTGTTGTAACTTTCCCCCTGATGGCTTTTTCTGTTTTATATTTTCTTTCTCTGTCTGACTAACTTGAGAGGCCTTCTCTTTTATTTGAATTTTTTCTTCTGTTTGACTAGCTTGAGAGGCCTTCTCTTTTATTTGAATTTTTTCTTTTGTCTGACTAGCTTGAGAGGCCTTCTCTTTTACTTGAATCATTATGTTTTTTCCTTCTTTTACCATTGTCTGAATTGAAGGCTTTGGACTAAGCAAACAAGATATGAACGTCCACAATGGCAATGTGCCAACTGGCAGAGTCCTTGGGCTTTTCTTTTTTATTCTTTTTAAATCTTCACCATGATGGTTCCATTGTGATATATTTAATAATTCCTCCTTAAAAAGCCATGGGTTACATTTTTGTATTGTATCAACGTATGCCCTGATTGTTCTTGATTTTACTGAGATGCCTCTTTCCTCTAACAAGTTACTTAACATTCTTTCAGTTTGTTTTTTACTAATTTTTGATCCCGTATTTCTACTATAATATAACCCAACAAGATAACGCCTAAAAAAACTGAAACAGAGTGAAACAAAATTGGAACAACACAAAATCATTATAATAGCCTCCTGAAATGTCCATCCGTCTTTTCTCCCTATCTGTTCCTCAGATGTGAGCGGTTTTTCTTCCATCTTACACATCTCCAGGGATAGGCAACTTAAAACAAAAGTGAAACAAAATAACAAAAGAGGAATCTTAAAATGGCTACCCATCCTTTTGTTCTGCCCTCAGGGGCGAGCAGTTTCACTTACCCTCAGTCGCTCCCCTTACGACCACCAAATGCTGCATTCTGGCTGGGCACAATCAGGAGCCACTTGTCAAAAGAAACTAACTTTATTTTTAGAACCAAACACGCCAAACAAAACAGCCTCTCAGGAAAAACGCTCAGAGCCTCAATTGCTACCACCGGCTTTCCATAAGCCTCTCTCTCCCACCAAGCTTCTTTCCTCCTCCCATAATCCTCCTGCTCTTGAGGCCGATTGGCTGGGTCACATGGGCGGAGCCAAAAAAGTCCCCCAATGAGCAGCTCCGTGGTCTGAAAGGGCAGGGAAACAGCCCAATGAGCATCACCGCAGAGTAGCCAATCAGCTAGATGTTGCTGGGGCCGCTGTGAGCCAATCATCAGCCGGCAGCTGGAAGTTTCCTGGGGCCCCTTAGGCTGAGGCTCTCAACAGTTATGGTAAGGGATAGGGTTACAACTAGAAATAGGGCTAGGCAAGAGTTAGATTTAGTGTTAAGGCTAGGGTTAGGGTTAGGGTTAGGGCTAAACTAGGCCTAGGAATAAGTCTAGGATTAGTGTTAGGGTTAGGCCTATGTTTAGGGTTAGGTTTAGGGTTAGTTTTAGGGAAAGAGATAGGGTTATAACTAGCTTTAGGGCTAGGGCAATGATTAGAATTAAGTTTAGGGATAGGGTTAGAATTGGGTTAGGTTTAAGGCTAGATTTGGTGTTAGGATGAGGGCTAAAGTTTTTGTTAGGGTTAGGGAAAATTTTAGGGATAGGGTTAATGTCAGGTTTAGGGTTATGGCTAGGGGTAGTTATAGGGTTAGTTTCATGGCTAGTTCTTGTATAAGGGTTAGGTTTAGGGTAAGGATCAGGTTTAGAATTAGGTGTTTTTTTAAGGTCAGCTTCAGCTTTCAGTTATGGGTTAGGTTAAGTTTTAGAGTTAGGGTTCAAATTAGCATTAGGGTTAGAGTTAGGTTTAGGGTAATGGAAAGGTTTAGGTTTAGAATTCAGGTTAAGATTGGGGTAATGGGTATGGTTAAGGTTAGTGATAGGGTTAGGGTTAGGCCTAGGGTTAGCGTTTGGGTTATGGTTATTGTTAGAGTAATGGATAGCATTAGATCTAGGTTTAGGACTAGCGTTTTGATTAGGATTAGGGCTAGAGTTAGGGTTAGTGTTTGGGTTAGGTTTAGGGTATGGGCTAGGTTTTGAACTAGGGTAAGTGCTAGGATGAGAGTTAGGTTTAGTGTTATGTCTAGGGTTAGATTTACAGTTAAGGTTAGGGTTAGAGTTACGGTTAGGGCTAAGGTGACCTTTAGAGTTAGGTTAATGAATAGGATTAGATGTCTGGTTAGTGTTAGGGGTAATTTTAGGTTTAGTGTTAGTGTTAGGGTTTGGGCTAGGTTTAGGGTTAAGTATAGTTTAGGGTTTGATCTAGGGTTAGGCCTATGATGAGGGTTAGGTTTAGGGTTAGGTCTAGGATTAGGTTTACAGTTAAAGTTAGAGCTAGGGTTATCATTAGGTTTAGGGTTAGATTTATGGTGTTGGATAATTTTAGAGTTAGTATTAGGGCTAGTTTTAACATTATGATTAGGGCTAGGGTTAGTGTTAGGTTTAGGGATAGGGCTGCGTTATGTTTAGGGTTAGGGTTAGGTTTTATCTATGGTTAGGTCTAAGGTGAGTTTTAGCATTAGTGTGAGGATAGGGTTAAGGTTAGGGTTATGCTTAGGGCTAGGTTTAGGCCTAGGATTAGGGCTAGATTTTGTGTTAGGTTTAGAGCTAGGGTTGGTGCTATGGATATATAAGGACTAGGTTTTGTGTAAGCGATGGGGTTAGAGCTAGGTTTAGGGCTAGGGCGAAGGTTAGAATTAGAGTTAGGGCTAGGGTTTAGTTAGAGTTATGATTAAGGCTAGTTTTAAGGCTAGAATAAGGGCTAGGGTGTTAGGGATAGGTGTAGGGTTACCATTAGGGTTAGGGTTTCACTTAAGGTAAAAGATAGGGTTAGAGTTAGGGTTAGGGCTAGATTTAGGGTTAGGGTTAGGTTAAAGCTAGGTTTAGGGCTCAGATTAGGGCTAGTTTTTGTGTTAGGGTGAGAGCTAGGGTTAGGGCAATCGCTAATGTAAGTACTAGGGTTACAATTAGGGTTAGTTTTATGGTTAAGTTTAGGGGTAGGTCTAGTGTTAGGGTTAGGTTTAAGGTTAGGGTGATATTTAGAACTAGGGTTAGTGTTACAATATGAGTGAGGGTCAGGGTTAGGGTTAGGACTCAAATAAGGATTAGGGTTACTGTTAGGTTTTGGTTTAAGGTTAGGATGGTGTTTAGAGCTGGGGTGAGTTTAGGATATGAGTCAGGGTCAGGGTTAATTTTAAGGTTAATGTTAGGACTCAAATTTAGATCACGGTTAGGTCTAACTGTAGTGTTAGGGTTTAGTTTAAGTTAAAGTTTAGGGATAGGGCTATTTCTTGGTTTTGTTTTCCTGCTAGGGTTAGAGTTAGTGCTATTTTTTTGAGATTAGAGTTAGGGTTAGGGTTAATGTTAGTGTTAGGCTTAGGCTTAGAGTTAGGGTTAGATTTAGAGTTAGGGTTAGATACAGGGTTAGGGCTAGGACTAAAAATAGGGCAAGGATTAAAGCTAGGGTTATGGCTAGGGTTAGGGTTAGGGTTAGGGTTATGATTAAGGCTAGGTTTAGGGCTAAGATGCGCGTTAACATTTGTTTTAGGGATAGGGCTAGGATTAGGTCTAGGGCTAATTTCAGGTCCAGAATTATGGTTAAAGATAGTTTTAGGGTTAGCATTTTGGCTTCATCTATGGTTAGTGTTAGATTTAGTGTTACAGTCAAGTTTAGAGCTAGGGATATTATTAGGTTCAAGGTCTGATTTAGGGTTGGGATAGGTTAAGGTTTAAAGTTAGGGCTCAAATTAGTGTTAGGGTTAGGGTTAAGATAATGATAGGGTTAGGTTTAGGGTTCAGGTTAAGTTTAGGGCAATGGATAGAGTTAGGATTAAGGATAGGGTTAGGTTTACGCCTAGGGTTAGCATTAAGTTTAGGGTTATGATTATGGTAATTGATAGAGTTAGAGATTGGTTCAGGGCTAGGGTTATGGTTATGATTAGGGTTAGGGTTAGGGTTAAAGCTAGGGTTAGGGCTCGATTAGGGCTAGGGTTAAGTTAGGGCTAGGGTTATGGTTATGGCTAATGTAAGTACTAGGATGATGATTAGGGCTAGTTTTAGGGTTTTAGGGCTAGGGTTGTTGTTAGGATTAGGTTTAGGGTTAGGGTAATGTTTAGAGCTAGTCGTATTAGGGTCACTGTCAGGTTTAGTTTTAGTTTTAGGGTTCAGCTTACAACTCGAATTAGGGCTAGGGTTAGGGCTCGGTGTAGGGTTAGGGTTTTGTTTAGGTTAAGGGTTAGGGTTAGAGCTATGGCTTTGTTTGTTTTAAGTCTAGGGCTAGGATTAGGGCTAGTTTTAGGATTAGTGTTATGGTTTGGGCTAGTGTTAGGGTTAGGCTAAGGCTTTGGGTTAGGGCTAGATTTAGAGTTAGGATTTTTATACGGTTAGTGCTAGGGCTAAGAATAGGGCAAGAGTTAGTACTAGGGTTAGGGCTAAGGTTAGGTTTACGGTAAGGGATATGGTTAGAACAAGTGACAGGGTAGTGTAAGAATTAGAGTAAGTCTTAGGGTTAGGGATAGGGTTAGGAATAGGGCTAAATTATGGCTAGGGTTAGTTTTAGGCCTGGGGTTAGGGCTAATTTTAGCATTAGCATTAGGATTAGAGCTAGTTTTAGGGTCAGGCTTAGGTATCGAGCTAGGGATAGATTTAGAATTAGGTTTCGATCTAGGGTTAGTGCTAGGGCTAAGGATAAGGCAGGGTTTATGACTACGGTTAGTGTTAGAATTAGGGTTTTGTTTAGGGTAAGGGATATGGTTATAGCTAGGTTTAGGGTTAGGGCAAGGGATATTATTAGAGTTAGGGCTAGGGTTATCATTAAGGCTAGGTTTAGGACTAGGATGAGGACTAGGGTTTGTGTTAGGTTTAGGGATGGTATTAGGGCTAGGGCTAATGTCAGGTATAGGTTACAGTTATTGATAGATTTAGTCTTAGGTTTATGGCTTGGTCCACTGTAAGGTTATGTTTTTGGCAAGGGTCAGACTTAGATGTAGGGTTTTTTTTTTAGGGTCAGAGTCAGGATTAGGGTTTGGATTAAGTTAGGGTTTAGGTGTAGGGCTCTAATTAGTGTTAGATTTAGGTTTAGGGTAATGACAGTGTTAGCTTTCGGGTTCAGGTTTGGTTTAGTGTAATGGATAGGGTTAGTATTAGGCCTAGGTTTAGCATAAGGGTTAGGGTTATTGTTAGGGTAATGGATAGGGTTAGACCTAAGGTTAGGGCTAGGGTTATGTATAGGATTAGGGCTAGTGTTTGACTTAAGTTAGGTTTAAGTTTAGGCTTAAAGCTAGTTTTATCACTCAGATTAAGGCTAGGTTTTTGTTTAGGTTAGTGCTAGGGTTAAGGCTACTGCTAATGTATGAAGTAGGGTCATGATTAGTGCTAGTTATAGGGTTAGGTTTATGGCTACGTTTAGTGTTAGGGTTAAGTTTATGGTTACGTAGACCTAAATTTAGAGCTGGGGTTAGTGTTAGGCTCAGAGTCAGGGTCAGGGTTAGTTTTTGGGTTAGGGTTAGGTCTAGAATTAGGGTAGGGTTAGGGATATGTGTAGGGTTAGGGTTTGGTTTAGAAGGGTTAGGGTTAGGGCTATGACTTGGTTTTGTTTTAGGGCTAGGGGTAAGGTTAGGGCTAGTTTTAGGATTAGCATTAGGGTTTGGGCGAGGTTTAGAGTTAGGTTAAGGTTTAGTGTTAGGGGCAGGACTAGATTTATGGCTAGATGTAGTCTTAGGGTTAGGGTTAGATTTAGAGTTAGGTTTAGATCTAGGGTTTGAGCTAGGGCTAAGGATAGGGCTAGGGTTAGGTCTTAGTTTAGGTCTAGGTTTAGGGTGATGGTAAGGGATAGGGTTAGAACTAGGTATAGGGTTAGGGCAAGAGTTAGAGTTAGTTTTAGGGCTAGGGTTAGGTTTAGTGTTAGGGATAGGGCTAAATTGGGGTTGGGATTAGGGCTAGGGTTAGTGTTAGGGTTAGGCCTAGGGTTAGGGCTAGGTTTAGTGTTAGGTTTGGGTTAGGGTTAGGTTTAGTGTAACAGATGGGATTATAGCTGGTTGTAGGACTAGGGTGAGGATTAGGGTTAAATTTAGAGTTAGGATTAGGGTTAGGGTTATGATTAAGGTGAGGTTTATGGCTAGGATGTGGGCTCAGATTTGTGTTAGGTTTAGGGCTAGGATTAAAGCTAGGGCTAATGTCAGGTCTAGGGTACAATTAGGGATAGTTTTAGGGTTAGATTTATGGCTAGGTCTATTGTAAGGGTTAGTTTTCTTGTTAGGGTCAGGTTTAGAGCTATGGGTATTATTAGAGTTTGGGTCAGTGTTATGGTTTGGGTTAGGTTAAGGTTTAGGGTTAGGGCTCAAATTAGCATTAGGGTTAGGGATAGGGTAACGATATGGTTAGGTTTAAGGTTCAGGTGAGGTGTAGATTAATGGATAGGGTTAAGGCTAGAGATTGGATTAGGGTTCAGCCTAGGGTGAGCATAGGGTTTAGGGTTATCCTTAGGATGATGGATATGGTTAGAGCTAGGCTTAGGGCTAGGGTTATGGTTAGGATTAGTTCTAGTGTTAGGCTTAGGGTTAGGGTTAGGGCTAGTGTTATGGTTAGGTTTAGCTTTAGGGTTAAAGCTAGGGTAGGGCTTGGTTAGGGCTAGGTTTTGCGATAGGTTGGGGCTATGGCTAATGTGAGAACTAGTGTTATGATTAGGGCTAGTTTTATGGTTAATGTTAGGACTAAGTGTAGTTTTAGGGTTAGGTTTAGGGTTAGGGTGATGTTTAGAGCTAGGGTTAGTGTTAGTTTCAGAAACAGTGTTTGGGTTAGGGTAATGGTTACTGTTAAAGCCAGAATTAGGATTAGGTTTAGGTCTAGGTTTAGGGTTATTGTTTGTGTTAGGTTAAGGGTTATTGTTAAGGCTAGGTCTAAGTTTTTCTGTAGGTCTAGGGCTAGAGTTATGGCTAGATTTACAATTAGGTTTAGGTATAGGGCTAGTGTTAGGGTCAGGTTTAGGTATAAGTTTAATGGTAGGGCTAGTGTTAGGATTTGGTTTAGGTTTAGGTTCAGGTTTAGACCTACAATTAGTGTTAGGGTCAGGATAAGGGTCAGGGTTAGGGTTAGGGTTTGGTTTATGGTTAGACCTAGCATGAGGGCTAGGTTTAGGAATAGGAATAGGGTTAGGGTTTGGGTTAGGCTAAGGATTAGGGTTAGGACTAGGGTTAGCATTAGGGTGAGGGTTTGGCTTAGCGTAAAAGATAGGGATAGAACTAAGGTTAGGACTAGGTTTAGCGCTAAGGTTAAGCTTAGGTTTAGGGATAAGCTCGGGTTAGGGTTAAGATTAGGAGTAGTTTTGTATTAGGGTTAGGGCTAGTGTTAGTGTTGCGGCTAATGTAAGAACTAGGGTTACGCTTAGGATTAGTTTTAGGGTTAGGTTTAGGGCTAGGTCTAGTGTTCGGGTTAGGTTTAAGGTTTGTGTGATGTTTAGAGCTAGGGTTAGTGTTAAGATATGAGTCAGGGTCATGGTTAGGTCTAGGGTTAGGGCTAGGTGTAGGGTTAGTGTTTGGTTTAGGTGAAGGGTTAGGGTTAGGGGAATGGCTTGAATTTGTTATAGGGCTAGGGCTAAGGTTAGGGCTAGTTTTAGGATTAGCCTTAGGGATAGGGCTCCTTACAGGGTTAGGCTTAGGCATCAGGTTAGGTTTAGATTTAGAGTTAGGTTTCCATCTTGGGTAGTGAAAGGGCTAAGGATAGGGCAAGAGATGTGACTAGCATTAGGGCTAGGTTTGGGGTTATGGTAAGGGATAGGGTTAGAAGTAGAGATAGATCTTGTGTGAGATTTATAGTTTGTCTTAATTCTATGGTTAGGGTTAGGGTAAGGAATAGGGCTAAATTAGGGCTAAGATTTGGTTAGGTTTAGTTTTAGGGTTAGAGTTAGGGCTAGAGTTAGAGTTAGGGTTATGGTTAGGGCTAGGGTTTAAGCTAGGGTTAGGACTAGGGCGAGTATTAGGTTTAATATTAGGTCTAGGGTTATGGTTATGGTTAGGGTTAGGGTTAGGGCTATGGTGTTTATTAGGGTTAGGGTTAGGTTCAGGTTTAGTTTTAGGGTTGGTT
This sequence comes from Marmota flaviventris, assembly GCF_047511675.1. Lineage (NCBI taxonomy): Eukaryota > Metazoa > Chordata > Mammalia > Rodentia > Sciuridae > Marmota > Marmota flaviventris. The sequence goes on from NW_027287696.1 coordinate 180,947, forward strand.
AGATGTAAGGTTAGGGTTAGGCTTAAGGTTAGGTTTAGGGTTAACTTTAGGTTTAGGCCTAGGTATAGTGTTGAGTTTAGGGTAAAAGTTAGGGTTTGAGTTAGGGTTAAGGCTATGACAAGGGTTAGGTTTAGGGTTAGGTCTAGGGTTATGTTTATGATTAGGGTTAGGAATAGGGTTAGGTTTAGGGCTAGGGTTATCATTAGGGTTAGAGATAGGGTTAAGGTAATGGCTAGGGTTAGACCTAGGGTTAGTGCTATGGTTAAGTTTAGAATTAGGGATAGAGTTAGGTTTATGGTTAGGGATAGATATAAGAGTAGGTTTAGGCTAAGGGTTAGGCTTTAGCTAGAGTTAGGAGTAAGGCGATGGTTAGGGTCAGGGATACGTTTAGGGTTATGGTTATGCTTAGGGTAGGGTTAGGCCTAGGATTATGGCTAGGTTTTGTGTTAGGTTTAGGCCCAGGGTTAGGGCTATGAATAATGTAAGATCTAGCGTACTGATTAGGGCTAGTTTTAGTGTTAGGTTTATGGCTAGGTCTAGTGTTAGGTTTAGGTTTTGGGATTAGGGTCAGGTTTAGAACTAGGTTTAGTGTTTATGTAGGGGCAGTTTCAGTTTAGAGTTAGAGTTAGGGTGAAACTAGAATTAGGACTAGGTTTATGTCCAGAGGTATGATTAGTGTTTGCTTTAGGTTAAGGGTTATGGTTAGGGGTAGGGCTAAGTTTTTTTTAGGTCTAGGTCTAGAGTTATGGCTAGATTTAGGATTAGTTTTAGGTCTAGGGCTAGTGTTAGGATTAGGTTTAGGTATAAGTTTACTGGTAGGACTAGTTTTAGGGTTCAGTTTAGGGTTAGGGTCAGGTTTATACCAAGGTTTGTGTTAGACTTAGGGTTTGGGTTAGGGTTAGAGCTAGAATGAGGGATAGGGTTAGGACTAGTAATAGGGTTAGGGTTTGGGTTAGGCTAAGGATTAGGATTAGGACTAAAGTTAACATTCGGATAGGGTTTGGCTTAGGGTAAGTGATAGAGTTAGAGTTAGGGTTAGGTCTAGGGCTAGGTTTAGGGTTAGGGTTACATCCAGGTTTAGGACTCAGATTAGGGCTAGTTTTTCTTTTAGGTTTAGGCCTAGGATTATGGCTATGGCTAATGTAAGAATTAGGGTTATGATTAGGGTTAGTTTTAGGGTTAGTTTTTGGTCTAGGTCTAGTTTAGCATTATCTTTAGGGTTAGTGTGATATTTAGAGCTAGGTTTAGTGTTAGGATATAAGTCAGGGTCAGGGTTAGTTTTAGGCCTAGGACTCAAATTAGAGCAAGGATTTTATGGCTAGGTGTAGAGTTAGGGTTTGTTTTAGGTTACGGTTTATGGTTAGGGCAGTGGCTCTGTTTATTTTAGAGCTAAGGCTAGTGTTAGGGCTAGTTTTAGGTTTAGTGATAGTGTTAGGTCTAGTAGTAAGGTGAGGTTTAGGCTTAGGGTTAGGGTTAGATTTAGAGTTATGGTTATATCTAGGAATAGGTATAGGGCTAGGATTAAGGGTAGGGTTAGGGTTAGGGTTAGTTTTAGGGTACTGGTTAGGGTTTGAGCTAGGATTTGTGCTAAGTCTAGGGTTAGGTTGAGGGTTAGGTCCAGGGTTAGTGTTAGTATTAGGGTTAGGGCTAGGTTTATCATTAGGGTTAGTGTAATGAACAGGTTTAGATGTCGGAGTAGGCTTAGGGTTACATTTTGGTTTAGAAAAACAGTTAGTGTTTGGTTTAGCATAAATTTTAGGGTTTGAGTTAGGGTTAGGACTATGGAAAGGGTTAGGTTTATGGTTAGGTCTAGGGTTAGGTTTACGCTTATGGTTAGAGTATTTTAGGGTTAGGGCTAGGGTTATCATGAGGTTTATGGTTAGGGTTAGGGTAAGGGGTGGGGTTAGAGCTAGGGTTAAATTTAGGCATAGAGCTAGGGTCAGGGTTGGGGTTAGGCTTAGGTTTTCTTATGGTTAGATTAAGGGTAAGGGTAGGGATTGATTATGTGTTAGGGCTAGGTTGAGGATTTAGGTTAGAATTACAGCAAGGGATAGAAGTAATGTTAGGGTTAAGGCTAGTGTTAGCATTATGTTTAGGGTTATGGTTAGGATAAAGTATAGATTTAGAGCTATGGTTTGGGCTATGGTTGTGGTTAGAATTAGGGCTAGAATTAGAGTTTGGGTTTAGGCAAGGTAATGGATATGGTTAGATATAGGTTTGGGTTTATGATTAGGGTTAGCGTTAGGTTAAGTTTTAGGGTTAAGGTTGAGGTATGGTTAGGTTTAGGTTTATGGCATGTGTTAGGGTTTGAGCTAGAGTTAGGGCTATGTTGAGTGTTAGGTTTACGGTTACTTTAGGGTTAGTTTTTTTGGTTAGGGATATGGTTAGGGTTATGGCTAGAGTTATCAATTGGTTTAGGGTTAGGGTTATAGTAATGGGTAGGTTTAGAGCTAGGTTTAGGGATAAGGTTAAGGTTTAGGGTTAGTGCTAGGGTTAGGGTTAGAGTTAGGAATAGGTCTAAGTATATATTTAGGGTAAGGGTTAGGAATTGAGTAAGGTTTAGATTAAGGCTAGGGTTGGGGTTGGATTAGGTCAAGGGTTAGAGTAAAAGTTACACTTAGTGCTAGGATTCGCTCTAGGTTTTGGGTTAGGTTAAGGCATAGGGTTAGGGCTTTGGGTAATGTAAGAGATAGGATTATTATTAGGGCTATTTGTAGGGTTAGCATTATGTCTAAATCTACTGTTAGTGTTAGGGTTTTGGTTAGGGTCAGGTTTAGAGATAGCTTAGTGTTAAATGTAGGGTCAGTGTTCAGGTTATATTTAGAGTTAAGTTTAAAGCCAGAATTAGGACTAGGTCTATGTCTAGGGGTAGGGTTAGTCTTTGTGTTAGATTAAGGGTTATTATTATGGCTAGGGCTAGGTTTTGTTTAGGCCTAGGGCTAGAGTTAAGGCTAGATTTAGGATTAGGTTTAGGTCTAGGGCTAGTGGTACGGTTAGGTTTAGACATAAGGTTACTGGTAGGGATAGTGTTAGGTTTTGGTCTTGGGTTAGGGTCAGGTTTAGACCTATGGTTACTGTTATGATGAGAATAAGGTTCAGGGTTAGGGTTAGGGTTTGGGATAGGGTTAGAGCTAGAATGAGGGCTAGGGTTAGGACTATTAATAGGGTTAGTGTTTTGATTAGGCTAAGGATTAGGGATAGGTCTAGGGTTACCATTAGGATTATGGTTTTGCTTATGATTAGGGATAGTGTTAGAACTTGTGTTAGGGGTAGGGTTTTGGTTAGGGTAAGTTATGATGTTACAGCTAGGTTTAGAGCTAAGGTGAGGGTTAAAATTAGGGTTAGGGATAGGGTTAAGTGTAGGGTTAGGATTAAAGCTAGTGTTAGGCTTAGGGTTAGGGCTAGGTATGTGTTTGGATTAGAGCTAGCATTAGGGCTAGGGCTAATGTCAGGTATAGGGTTATGGTTAGGGATAGTTTGGGATAGATTTATGGCTAGGTATAGTATAAGGGCTAAAATAAGGGTTAGGGTCACGTTTATAAGTGGGGGTATTATTATGCTCAGGGTCATAGTTAGGGTTTGGTTTAGATTAAGGTTTAGGATTAGAGCTCAAGTTAGCATTAAGGTTAAGGTTAGAGATAGGGTAATGATAAGGTTATGGTTAGGGATGAGGTTATGTTTATGGTAATGGATAGGTTAGGGTTATGGATAGTGCTAGGGTCAGGCTGAGTTTTAGCATTAGGTTTAGGGTTAGGGTAATGGATAGCGTTAGAGCTAGGGTTAGGGTTAGGGTTAGGGTTAGGGCTAGGTTTACTGTTTCATGTAGGGTTAGTGCAAAGATTAAAGGTAGGGTTAGGTTTAGGGTAATGTTTAGGGCTAGGTTTAGAATTAGAGTTAGGGTTAAAGCTAGGGTTGTGTCTTCGATTAGAGCCAAGTTTTGGCTTACCTTAAGGCTCTTGTTAGGAATGTAAGAACTAGGGTTACAATTAGGTCGAGTTTTAGGGTTATTTTGGGATAAGTCTTGTTTTATAATTAGGTTTAAATTTAGGGTGATGTTTTGAACTAGGGTTAATGGTAATATCAGAGTCAGGGTCAGGGTTAGTTTTTAGGGTTAGGGATACGACTCGAATTTGGGTAGGCTTAGGGCTAAATGTAGGGTTGGGATTTGGTTTAGGTTAAGGTTAGGGTTAGTACTATGGCTCGGCTTTGTTTTAGGGCTAAGGCTAAATTTAAGGGTAGTTTTACGATGAGTGTTAATGTTATTGTTAGTGTTAGGGGGAGTTTAGGCTTAAGGGTACATTTTGAGTTATGGTTAATTCTAGGATTAGGGCTATGGCTAGTGTTAGAGCTTAGGTTAGGGCTAGTATTTGGGTTATGGTAAGGGATAGGGTTAGAACTAGGAATAGGGCTAGGGCAAGTGTTAGAGATAGTATTAGGGCTAGGGTTAGGGTTAGGGTTAGGGCTAAATTAATGGTAGGGATAGGTCTAGGATTAGTGTTAGGCTTAGGCCTAAGAATCAGGCTACATTTAATATTATAGGTTTACTGTTAGATTTGGGGAAGGATGCCTTTTGTTTGATTTCAACCTCCATTTCCATTTACCCATATAGGTCAAAATGAAGTGAAACCTTAAATAAAAAGTGTTCATGATAGTGAACCATTTTAATTGAGGAAGACCATAACTTGGGAGCATACTAAGGCTAGATAAAAGATGAATCCTGCCCAGTATCAAAGAAATTTGAACAAAACTAACTCTCACCCTAACACTACCTCTACCCTAGTCCTAGCCCTAACCCTAAACCTAACCCTAAGCCTAACGTGATTAGAAAACCAGTGATCCTAGTATTCCCACACTTGTGGAGCCTTGTGGGGCAAGCTAAGTGATGAATCCTACGCAGAATCCAACAAATATGACCAAATAATAATGGGAGATATTTCAGTACATGCATATTTCCCTGTTTTCTCCTAAAGGCTCTCAGATAAAGTTGTTTTTGCATGCTTAAGCTTAGGCCTACTTTAACAAGGAACATACCAGAGTCCCTAGAGAGAACTGATGGAGTGTGGAAGTTTCAAGCAGCTAGCACAAATCCTGTTTAATTTTTACCTTAATTAACTTACCATATAGGTCAAATGAAGTGAAATCTTAAATACAAACTGTTCCTGACAGCAAACATGTGAACCGAGAAGACCTAAACCTGGGGAACAGAGTAAATCTAGCTAAAAGATAAATCCTTCCAAGTATCAAAGAATTTTGAATTAAACTAACTCTGACCCTAAAACTAGCTCTAACCCTAGCCCTTCCCTTAACCCTAACTTTTTTAATGGGACCTTTGACCTTAGAATTCCCAAACGTAGGCAGCCTAGTGGGGAAAGCTAAGGGATAAATGCTGCACAGTATCAAAGAAATCTGACCAAATAGTTGATGGAGTATTTCAGTACATGCATATTTCCCTGTTTTCTCCTAAAGACTTTCAGACTAAAGTTGTTTTTAGATGCATCAGCTTAGGCCTACTTTCACAAGAACAAACCATAGATTTCCCCACAGAAATTGATGGAGTCTGAAGTTTCAAGCAGCTAGCACCAAAACTGTTTGATTTCTACCTCCATTTCCATTTACCATAATAAGACAAAATGAACTGAAACTTTGAAATATAAAATGTTACTTACAGTGAACTATTGAACCTAGGAGGACCAAACATGGTCCCCTCAGAGAACTGATTCAGTGTCTGAAGTATTAAGCAGCTAGCACCAACCCGGTTTGATTTCAACCTCCATTTTATTTACCTATATAGGTCAATAGGAAGTGAAACCTTAAAATATAGAGTGCTCCTGATAGTGAACCATTAAAATGAGAAGGCCCATACATGGGGAGCATATTTAAGGCTAGGAAAAAGATGACTCCTTCCAAGTTTCAAAGAAATTTGAACAAAACTAAATCTCACACTAACACTACATCTAACCCTAGCCCTAAACCTAAACCTAACACTAACCCTAACCGGATTAAAGAACCATTGATCCTAGAAGTCCCACATTTGGAGAGCTTTGTGGGGCAAGCTAAATGATGAATCCTGTGCAGTATCAAACAAATCTGACAAAATGTTTATGGGAGGAATTTCAGTGCATGCATATTTCCCTGCTTTTCTCCTAAAGGGCTCTCAGATAAAGTTGTTTTTGCATGCTTCAGCTTAGGCCTAGACTCACAAGGAACATACCAGAGTGTCCTCACAGGAATTGAGGGTGTATGTGCACTTTCAAGCACCTAGCATAAACCCTGTTTGATTTCCATGTCTATTTCCATTTACTCGTATAGGTCAAAATGAAGTAAAATGAAAATACTAACTGTTCCTGAAACCAAACAGTTGAATCAAAGACCTAAACCTGGGGAACTCAATAAGGGTTAGTTAAAGATGAATCCTGAATTGTATATAATAAATTTGAATAAAGTGACTCTAACCCTAACACTACCTCTAAACCTAGCCCTAATCCTAACCCTAAACATTAACATAGTCCTATTCCTAACTATAACTTTAACCCTAATTTTAACTGTAACCATTGCCCCAAAACCTAGATTTAACTTTATCCATTACCATAACCCTAATCCTAACCCTAATGCTAAACGTAGCCCTAACCTTAACCTTTACCCTAGACCTGCTGTAACCCTAGTCCTGCCTAGCCCTAAACCTAGCTCAACCTTAAACTTACCTAAATCTAACCCTAACCCTAACTCTAACTCTAGCCATAATCCTAGCCATAAACCTAACCCCAACCCTAGCTGTAATCCTATCCATTACCATAAACATAAGCCTAACCCAAATGCTAACAATAGGACTAAAACCTAACCGTATAGCTATCCCTAACCCTATCCAAAACTCTAAACCTAACTTGAACCCTAAATATAACCTGATCCATTGACCAAAACCTAATACTATTCGAGCCTTAATCCTAAAACTTAACTGAAACCAATCTCTATCCCTGACTCTGACCCTAATAATACATCTAAACTCTTAACCAGACCTTTTCCTTAATCCTAACCGTTACATTAGACCTAGCCATAATCTAACCCTAAAACTATCCTTAACACAATGCTAGAGCTGACATTAGCCCTAGCCCCAATCCTAGCTCTAGCCCTAATACAAACCCTCATCCTAGCCCCTAATCATAGGCCTAACCCTAACGCTAACCTTGCACTAATCCTAGCCCTAATTTACCCATAACCATAAACCTAACCCTAACACTAGCCCTAAGAAAACTCTATCTCTCGCCTTGCCCTATTTTCTAGTTGTAACCATTTCTGTTATCATAATCCTAACCTCTAGACCTAACATTAACCCTAACTCTAGTCCTAGACCTAGCCCTAATCCTAGATCTAAACATAACAATAAATCTAAACCCAAACCTCATTCCTACCACTAGCCCCTAGCATTATCACTAATCCTAAAACTAGACCTAACCCTAGCCCTAGATCTAAAACAAAAACTGAGCCATAGCCCTAACCCTAACCATCACCTAATTGTAACCCTAGACCTAATTCCATATATATATATATATATATATATATATATATATATATACACATATATATGACTAAACCTATCCATAATTCTTACCCTAAGCCTAACACAGACCCTAACCCTACACCTAGCCTTAACCCTAGCCCTAATTCAAGTCCTATCTCAAACCCTAAAAGTATCACTGACCCTGAATCTGACCCTAACACTAACCATATCTCTAATCATTACCCTAAACCTAAACCTGACCGTAACACTCGACCTGGACCTAATGCTAACCCTAAATCTAGCCCTAATCATAACCCTAGTTCTTACATTAGCTGTAGTTGTTGAGAGCCACAGCCGAAGGGGCCCCAGCAAACTTCCAGCTGCCAGCAATCCCAGCTGCCGGCTGATGATTGGCTCACAGCGGCCCCAGCAACATCTAGCTGATTGGCTCCTCGGCCCCAGCAACATCTAGCTGATTGGCTCCTCTGCGGTGATGCTCATTGGACTGTTTCCCTGCCCTTTCAGACCACGGAGCTGCTCATTGGGGGACTTTTTTGGCTCCGCCCACGGTGACCAGCCAATCGGCCTCAAGAGCAGGAGGATTGTGGGAGGTGGAGAGAAGCGTGTGGGGAGAGAGAGAGGCTTGTTGAAAGCCGATGGTGGCAGTTGGGCTCTGAGGGGTTTTCCTGAGAGGCTGTTTGTTTGGCGTGTTGTTCTAAAAATAAAGTTAGTTTCTTTTTGACAAGTGGCTTCTGATTGTGCCCAGCCAGGCTGCGGCATCTGGTGGCTCGCACGGGGAGCGACTGGGGGTAAGTGAACTGCTCGCCCTGAGGGCAGGGCGAGAGGATGGGTAGCCATTTTAAGATTCTTCTTTTGTTATTTTGTTTCACTTTTTGTTTTAAGTTGCCTGTCCCTGGAGATGAGTGAGACGCGAAGAAAAACTGCTCACATGCTGAGGAAAAAACTATTTACGTCTGAGGAACAGGGAGAAAGGACGGATGCACATGTCAGGAGGATAGAAAGGCTATAATGACTTTTTGTTGTTCCCTTTTTATTTCATTCTGTCTCGGTTTTGTTTGGCGTCATCTTGTTGGGTTGTATTATAGTAGAAATACGGGATCAGAAATTAGTAAAAAACAAACTGAAAGAGTGTTAAGTAAATTGTTAGAGGAAGGAGGCATCCCAGTAAAATCAATAGCAGTCAGGGCATACGTTGATACAATACAAAAATGTAGCCCATGGCTTTTTAAGGAGGAGTTGTTAAATATATCACAATGGAACCATCATGGTGAAGATTTAAAAAAGAATAGAAAAGAAAAGCCCAGGGACTCTGCCAGTTGGCACATTGCCATTGTGGATGTTCATATCTTGTTTGCTTAGTCCAAAGCCTTCAGTTCAGAAAATGGTAGAGGAAGGAGAAGACATAATGATTCAAGTAAAAGAGAAGGTCTCTCAAGTTAGTCAGACAGAGGAAAAGATTCAAGTAAAAAAGAAGGTCTCTCAAGTTAGTCAGACAGAGGAAAAGATTCAAGTAAAAGAGAAGGCCTCTCAAGTTAGTCAGACAGAGAAAGAAAGTGTAAAACAGAAAAAGCCATCAGGGGGAAAGTTACAACAGGAGATTGCTACTAACACCTTTCTATCACCAGAGGGTGTAAGTGTCCAACCAACAGCACCACCTCTACAGGAGACTGCTACTAACACCTTTCTATCACCAGAGGACGTAAGTGTCCAACTAACAAGGCCACCTCCATATGCTGGGAGGTCCCCAACCCCCGCAGTTGATAGTTGGGATCCTGAGACAAGATCTCAAATATTAACATGCCCTGTATTTGAGGCAGGAGGGCAGCGATTTTACCAAGTTTTAAATTTCAAAACAGTGAAGCAGCTAAAAGAGGCTGTAACAACCTATGGTCCTCAAGCACCCTTCACTGTAAGCTTGGTCGAATCCATTAACAACTTGAACATGACGCCAGCAGATTGGGCTAATATGTGTAAAGCTGTGCTAAATGGAGGACAATACCTGTTATGGAAGGCTGCCAATGAGGAATTTTGCAAGGAGACGGCTAGGCGAAATGCAGCAGCTGGTTATCCTCAGAGAAATCTAGATATGTTGTTAGGAAAGGGACCTTATGAGGATCAGCAGCAACAAATTGCATATGATCCTGGCGTATACGCACAAATTGCTGCAGATGCAATTAAGGCATGGAAGACTTTACAAGGACATGGAGGTTTACAAGGTCAATTATCTAAGGTAATACAAGGAGCTAATGAACCTTATGCTGAATTTGTAGATAGGCTTATTCAAACAGCTACCAGAGTTTTTGGGAATACAGAACAAGCAATGCCATTACTAAAACACCTGGCTTATGAGCAAGCGAATCGTTGGTGCAGAGATATCATTAGACCATGGAAACATGAAGATTTAAACACATATATTAAATTATGTAGAGACATTAATGAACAAGAGCAAGTCGTGGCAGCTGCAGTAAAACAGGCTTTAGATGCCAGAGACATTAATGAACAAGGGCAAATTGTGGCAGCTGCAGTAAAACAGGCTTTAGATGCCAGGCCAAGAACATGCTACAATTGTGAACAAACAGGACATTTTAAAAGGAATTGCCCCATTGGAGGAGGGTTTAACAAAACTAGGTATCCAAGGAGTAGAATACCAGGTATTTGCCCACGATGCCGTAGAGGGAGACATTGGGCTAATGAATGCCGTTCTCAAACCACCATAGAGGGTACTCCATTATCAAAAAATGAACAAGGACCAGGTGTTTATCCACAATATCGTGGAGAAAGGCATCAGGCTCCATTGCCAAAAAATGGACAAGGGGGCCCAATGCTCCGGGGCCCAAAACCACAAATATACGGAGCACTGGAGGAACCCAGCAACCCCATCAGGGTAGTGCCCAGGACACATTGTCCATCAGATCCCTCATCAGACAAACCAGAGGGAGCGCAGGGTTGGACATCTGCGCTTCCGCCAGAGCAGTACTAACTCCAGAGATGGGAGTTCAAATCATTCCCACAGGGGTGAAAGGACCTCTTCCCAAAGGAACAGTAGGCTTATTATTGGGACGCAGCTCTTCTACTCTAAAAGGACTTATGATAAGTCCTGGGGTAATTGATCCCGATTATGAAGGTGAAATAAAAATTATAGCCAGTTCTCCAAAGGGTATATCAGTAATTTCACCAGGAGATAGAATAGCACAGTTGTTAATAATACCCAGCCTACATGATAAATTTTCCAGTCGTACTGTAGAAAGAGGTTCCAAGGGATTAGGTTCCACAGGTGTAGATTGGGCTATGCTTTCTTTAAATTTAGATTCTCGCCCCATGCTAAAACTAAATATTCAAGGACATGAATTTAATGGGCTACTGGATACAGGTGCAGACCTTAGCATCATCTCTCGTCAAGAATGGCCAAAACATTGGCCATTACAACAAGCCACTCAAACGCTTCGAGGCCTAGGAGTGGCGACTAATCCCCATAGAAGTGCAATGGTATTAGATTGGAAGGATCCTGAAGGATGTGAAGGAACTATACAGCCATATGTATTGGATCATCTTTCCGTAAATTTATGGGGACGAGATGTCCTAGATCAATTAGGTTTGACATTAACAAATAACATCAACCAAAATGCACCCACTATTATGACTAGACAAGGTTTTAGGAAAGGAAAAAGATTAGAAAAACAAGAACAAGGTATAGCAGCACCAATACAAATAGATCAAGGAACAGACAGACATGGGTTGGATTTTCAGAAAGGGCCACTGAGACAATAAAAATTACTTGGAAATCAGAAAGACCAGTGTGGGTTCCTCAGTGGCCCCTGACTAAAGAAAAGATACAAGCAGCCCATGACCTGGTCAAACAACAATTAGCAGAAGGACATATACAACCTTCTGTATCTCCCCATAATACTCCCATTTTTGTCATCAAAAAGAAATCTGGTAAATGGAGATTATTGCAAGATTTAAGAGCCATTAATAATGAGATGGTTATTATGGGACCTGCTCAATCAGGGATTCCTCAGTTGTCTGCTTTGCCAAAAACCTGGTATGTTTTAGTTATAGATATTAAAGATTGTTTTTTTCAATTCCAATTCATCCTGAGGATAGTCCACGTTTTGCATTTACTATCCCTGCACTGAATCATGAAGGTCCTGATCAGAGATATGAATGGAAAGTACTCCCTCAAGGGATGGCTAACAGCCCAACTATGTGTCAAATTTATGTTAACAAAGCAATCCAGCCACTTAGAAATCAAAATTCTGAACTACAAATATTTCACTATATGGATGATGTATTATTAGCACACAAAGATAAAAACACATTGCTAGAATGTTATGCCACACTTACAAACTTATTAAAAAATTATAATCTAGAGATAGCAATAGATAAAGTACAATTAAATTTTCCAATTAATTATTTAGGAGTTCTATTATCCTCAACCATGGTCCGTCCACCAAAAATTCAAATACGAGTAGATCAACTCAAATCACTTAATGACTTTCAAAAGTTATTAGGAGACATAAATTGGATAAGGCCTTATTTAGGTATACCAACAGGAGAGTTGGGACCTTTATTTGATATCCTAAAAGGTCCATCAGATCCAAACTCACCCCGAATGTTAACGCCTGAAGCAAGAAAGGCATTAAAAATCATTGAAACATATATGGAAAATATGCATTTGGATAGAATTGATATAAGTTTGCCTTTATTATTTATTGTACTACCAACAAAAAATATTCCTACAGGAGTATTTTGGCAAGAAGGTCCATTATTATGGATACATTTATCTTATTCTCCTAACACTATTCTTACTAGGTATCCTGAGGCTGTAGGACAATTAATACTCAAAGGAATAAAAGCAGCAAAGGGAGTGTTTGGAATTTCTCCCAATAAAATTATTACTCCATATACTATGAATCAAATTGATGAGTTAGCTAATGAGTTAAATACTTGGGCAATAATCATGTGCAAATCTAATGTTTCATTTGATAACCACTTACCATCTAATCCTTTATTGTCTTTTTGGGCATTGCATCCTGTAATTTTTCCAAAAATGACAAGAAAAACACCTATCATGAATGCTCCAAATATATTCACTGATGGGTCAAATAATGGTACAGCAGCAGTAGTTACCCCTGATCAAACTTTTACATTTTTAGTACCCAAACAATCAGCTCAAAAGGTAGAGCTTAATGCAGTTTTACAAGCTTTTGTGATGTTTAAAGATTCTGTATTTAATTTATTTTCTGATAGTCAGTATGTAGTTAATGCTATAGTATCTCTTGAAGATGCTGGTAGGATTTCCCCTTCTTCTACTGTTTTCTCTTTGCTTTCCACTATACAAAGTCTAATCTGGGACAGAAAAGATCCATTCTTTATAGGACATATCAGGGCACATACAGGATTGCCTGGAGCCCTTAGTTTGGGCAATGATTTAGCAGATAAAACTACACATGACATACATATTTTCTCTACACTAGAAGAAGCTATAAATTTTCATAAAAAGTTCCATGTCAATGCTAATACTTTACAAAAGCGTTTTAAAATAACTAAGGAACAAGCTAGACAAATAATAAAACAATGTCAAAATTGTGTGACCTTTTTACCACAAGTTAATCTTGGAGTCAATCCTAGAGGATTGATACCTAACCATATTTGGCAGATGGACGTCACACACTTGCCAGAATTTGGAAAATTAAAATATTTGCATGTTACAGTTGATACTTCTTCTGGATTTTTGATGGGCTCCCTTCATGCCGGAGAAAAAACTAAAGATGTTATAGCTCATTGCTTACAAAATTTTGCCACTGTGGGTGTTCCAAAACAGTTAAAAACAGATAATGCCCCTGGTTATACTTCTACCTCTTTTAAACAATTTTGCTCAACATTTGGCATTACTCATATAACAGGAATCCCATACAATCCACAGGGACAAGGCATAGTTGAAAGAGCTCATCAAACTATTAAAATGTACTTATTAAAGCAAAAAGAAGGAATTGGGAAGGGGTATATATTCCCCAAAGATAAACTTAAAATAACCCTTTTTACTCTAAACTTTTTAAATTTGGATTCATCAGGACTTAGTGCTGCGGAAAGGCATATGTGTCCAAAAATGTACATAAGCCCAAGGTACTTTGGAAGCATATTCTAACAGGACAATGGAAAGGTCCTGACCCAGTAATTGTCTGGAGTCGGGGGTCTGTTTGTGTGTTTCCACAGGGAGAACAGCAGCCGATTTGGATTCCAGAGAGATTAACCAAGGTCCTGACCCAGTGATTGTCTGGAGTCGGGGGTCTGTTTATGTGTTTCCACAGGGAGAACAGCAGCCGATTTGGATTCCAGAAAGATTAACTAAAGCGATTTCTACAGACCAAAAAGAAGATGATTTGGCTCAAATCCATAACAACTGATATCCAAAACTCCAGTTTGGCTATTCTTACATCTGCAACAGAACCAGGATGCTTTTTTCAATATCTATTTTATTATTGCCCTTTGCCATATCATGAAGTTCTATTTTGTTTTTTGAGCTCATACAGACCTAGGTTAATGTTTTGCTGATCAGTTCTATTTTTTGACTATAGAGTTTTTAAACATTGCAATGGAGATTTCACCTGTAAAAAGTTATAAGGCCTTTACTATAATGTTATGTGTTGTATGTATTATATTATGTGTGCACACTTGTGTTTTGTGTTATATGTTTGAATGTACGTATGTCCATATATCATATATGATGAGCGCTCATGATAAAATGGATCCAAATTTTTTTTTTTTTTTTTTTTTTTTTTTTTTTTTTTTTTTTTTCAAAATTGGGAAGGGGTATATATTCCCCAAAGATAAACTTAAAATAACCCTTTTTACTCTAAACTTTTTAAATTTGGATTCATCAGGACTTAGTGCTGCGGAAAGGCATATGTGTCCAAAAAATGTACATAAGCCCAAGGTACTTTGGAAGGATATTCTAACAGGACAATGGAAAGGTCCTGACCCAGTAATTGTCTGGAGTCGGGGGTCTGTTTGTGTGTTTCCACAGGGAGAACAGCAGCCGATTTGGATTCCAGAGAGATTAACCAAGGTCCTGACCCAGTGATTGTCTGGAGTCGGGGGTCTGTTTATGTGTTTCCACAGGGAGAACAGCAGCCGATTTGGATTCCAGAAAGATTAACTAAAGCGATTTCTACAGACCAAAAAGAAGATGATTTGGCTCAAATCCATAACAACTGATATCCAAAACTCCAGTTTGGCTATTCTTACATCTGCAACAGAACCAGGATGCTTTTTTCAATATCTATTTTATTATTGCCCTTTGCCATATCATGAAGTTCTATTTTGTTTTTTGAGCTCATACAGACCTAGGTTAATGTTTTGCTGATCAGTTCTATTTTTTGACTATAGAGTTTTTAAACATTGCAATGGAGATTTCACCTGTAAAAGTTATAAGGCCTTTACTATAATGTTATGTGTTGTATGTATTATATTATGTGTGCACACTTGTGTTTTGTGTTATATGTTTGAATGTACGTATGTCCATATATCATATATGATGAGCGCTCATGATAAAATGGATCCAAATATTTTTTTTCACGTGATTTATATGGTTTAATTTATATTGGGTAAACAACTGTTGAGGATTGTTTTAATATGTAAACAAAAAAGAAGGTTAACAGATCTGTTTGTTTACTTTCACCTTTCCTTTTCATTATATTTAATAATTCTCTTAAAGATAATGTAAATTGTTAAGAAAATTGTTTTCTTTTAGTGCCTTCTGTAATGTTACATAATTTTTTTCTTTAGCCATTATTGCTAGAATTCCTATCTTCATCCCAGTGCTGGTGAAGTCAAAGATAAAACCAATCTACAGCTTCTACAATAGCCATCACTGAACTGCTTGCAGAACTTGCCTGGACACATTATGAGCTCACCTGTATGCATTGTGAACTATCTGTTGGTGCAGCGACTTGTGGTAGTGTTGGGGTATTTTTGCTGATGATGTCACCGGTGGTACAATTTTTCAAAGGAGCCCTCAATTGGCTTAATGTCATGGCATTTTGCATCCTCCTCTACTAGTGATGGTCTAAAATTTGGGGGCCAACAGAGGTGAGGCAAAGAACCTCACCCCCCCACTGGTGCAAAGGCCTATCCACAAGTATGGCTGTATGCTGGACCGGTAGTCAGTGACGGGTATGATCCAATTGCAGTGGTACCAACCTAAGACAGGAGGCTGACGCCTAGAGGTCAGTTCATCCGATGACGGGTAAGGACCATATGTTGAATTGGACTGCCTAACAGGCACGGTCCCTAAGCCACATGCTTGTTGTTTAAACAGAGAGGGGGAGATGTTGAGAGCCACAGCCGAAGGGGCCCCAGCAAACTTCCAGCTGCCAGCAATCCAGCTGCCGGCTGATGATTGGCTCACAGCGGCCCCAGCAACATCTAGCTGATTGGCTCCTCGGCCCCAGCAACATCTAGCTGATTGGCTCCTCTGCGGTGATGCTCATTGGACTGTTTCCCTGCCCTTTCAGACCACGGAGCTGCTCATTGGGGGACTTTTTTGGCTCCGCCCACGTGACCCAGCCAATCGGCCTCAAGAGCAGGAGGATTGTGGGAGGTGGAGAGAAGCTTGTGGGGAGAGAGAGAGGCTTGTGAAAAGCCGATGGTGGCAGTTGGGCTCTGAGGGGTTTTTCCTGAGAGGCTGTTTGTTTGGCGTGTTTGGTTCTAAAAATAAAGTTAGTTTCTTTTGACAAGTGGCTTCTGATTGTGCCCAGCCAGGCTGCGGCATGTAGTCCTACCCTAGCCCTAACCTAACCCAAAACCTAGCCCTAACCTGAGCCCTAAACATAGCTTTACACCTAACCATAACCCTAATCCTAGCTCGAACACATAACTTAACATAACTGTAAACATAAACCTTTTCATAACCCGAAATATAGCCCACAAAACCCTAACCATATTCTTAGCCCTAACCCTAACCCTATCCACTACCTAAACTTAGCCTGAACCCTAAACCTAACCATATTCATTACCCTAACCCTAATGGTAATTTGAGCCCTAACCCTAAACCTGAACCTAACCCATACCCTAATTCTGACTCTGACACTAATAATAACCCTAGCTGTAAAGCTGAACCAATCCTCAACCTAACCCTTACAATAGACCTGGCCATAAATCTAACCCTAAAACTAACCCTAACCAAAACCCAAGACCTTCGATTATCCCTAGCCCTTATCCGAGCTCTAAGCCTAGACTTTATTCTAACCCTAAACTTAATCCTAGCTCTAACCCTAATTTTATCCCTTGCCCTAGCCCTAAACCTAGCTCTAACATCATACCTTACCCTAACCCTAACGCTAGCCCTAACACTAGCCTTAAACCTAGGCCTAAAACTAACACTAACCCTAGTGCTAATCCCAGCCCTAACACTAACTCTAACTCTCACCCAAGCCCTATCCCTAGTTCTAAACCTATCCCTTTCCATAACCCAAACCCTAGTCTATCCCTAGACCCAACCGTAGCCCTTTCCTTTACCCTAGCCCTATACCTGGATCTAACCCTAAATTTAAGCATAAACCTCACCCTAACACTAGCCCTAACCTTAATGCTAATTGGAACACTAGCCCTTACCCTACTGTAGCACTAAAACAAAACTGAGCCATAACCATAACCATAACCCTTAACTTAAACCAAACACTAAATTTACATCTAGCCCTAAATCTAGCCCTAATTTTAGTCCTAACCCTAACCCTAGAAATAACCCTGACACTGATTCTGACCCTAACACTAACCCTATCTCTAAATATCGCCCTAACGCTAACCTTAAAACTAGTTCTAATCAGAAACCTAGCTCTTACATTAGCTGTAGCCCTAATGCAAACACAAATCCTAGCCCTAATTCGAGTCCTAACCCTAGGTTTAACCCTAAACCTAACCACAACCCTAGACCTAAACCTAACCCTACCTCTGACCCTATCCCTTTCCCTAAGCCAAAGCCTCACCATAATGCTACCCTAGTCCTAACTCCAATCCTTAGCCTACCCCAAATCCTAATTCTATTACTAGTCCTAACCCTAGCCCTCATTCTACCTCTAACCCTAACCCAACCCTAACCCTAACCCTGACACTTATTCTGACCCTAACACTAACCCTAGGTCTAAACCTGACCCTAAACCTAAACCAAACCCTAACAGTAAGACTATACCTAAACCTAACCCTAACTCTAGCACTAGACCAAACCTAATCTTAAATAGAGTCATAAATCTAGCCCTAGCCCTAAACAAAAACCTAGCACTAGCCCTAACAAAAACCCTTAACCTAACACAAAGACTAAGCCTATCCCTACAACCAAAGAAATCCTAATTGTGGCCCTAACTCTAAACCTAACCATAACCTGAATAATGACCCTTACCCTAACACAAACCCTAGCTCTAAACCTTATCCTAACCCAAAACCTAACCCTAAACTAGACTGATCAATAACGCTAACCCTAAAACTAGCCATAACCATAACCCTGGGTCTTACATTACCCATAGCCCTAACGCTAGCCATAAACCTCACACAAAACCTAGCCTTTATCCTAGCCCTAAACCTAGTCCTAATTGTAACCCTAACAGTAACCCTAGACATAACCAAATCTCGAAGCCTCGCCCTAGCCCTAAGGCTATCTAAAACACTAACAGTTATCCTAAACCTACCCCTAACACTAATCCTAGGCCTAACCCTAACCCTAGCCCTTACCCTAACCTTAACCCAGGCCCTAATCTTAGCTATAACCCTATCCATTACCCTAAAGATAAGCCTAACATAAATGCTAACCCTAGGCCTAACACTAACACTATCCCTAACACTAACCTTTTCCATTACTCTAAACCTAACCTGAACCATAAACCTAACCCTATTCATTACCCTAACCCTAACCTAACTCTAACACTAATTCAAGCCTTAAACCTAAAACTTCACCTAAACCAAACCATACCCAGACCCTGACCCTAAAAATCACCTTGCTCTAAACCTGACTCTTATTCTAAATCTAACGCTTACACTAGACCTAGCCACAACCTAACCCTAAAACTTACCCTAACCATAATCCTAGAACTTACATTAGCCCTAGGCCTAATACTAGCCCTAAACCTAACACAAACCCTAGCCCTCATCCTTGCCCTAAACCTAGCCTTAATCCTAACCCGAACCCTAACCCTATCCCTACCTAATTGTAACCCTTGCCCTATCCCTGAATCTTGCTATAACTCCATCCTTTCCCCCAACTCTAAAACTAACCCTTACTCTAACACTAACCCTAACTCTAGCCCTAAACATAGGCCATAACCAAACACTAACCCTAGCACTATTCCTAGCCCTAATTTAGCCCTAACCCTATCCCTACCACTAACCCTATGCCTAAAACTAACTCTAACTCTTGCCCTAGCCTATTTCTAGTTCTAACCCTATCAGTGACCATAACCCTAACACAAGCCCTAACCTTACCCTTAATCCTAGCCCTATACCTATTCCTAGATATAACCATAACTCTAAATCTAACCCTAACCCTAAGCCTAAACCTCACCTTACTACTAGACCTAACACTATCACTAAACCTAAAACTAGCCCTAACACTAGCCTTAGCTCTAAAATAAACAGAGCCACTGCCCTAACCATAAACCGTAACCTAAAACAAACCCTAACTCTACACCTAGCCATAAAATCCTTGCTCTAATTTGAGTCCTAGGCCTAAAACTAACCCTGACCCTGACTTATATCCTAACACTAAACCTAGCTCTAAATATCACACTAACCCTAAAGATAATGCTAAACTAGACCTAGACCAAAAACTAACCCTAAAACTAACCCTAATCATAACCCTAATTCTTACATTAGCCATAGCCATAATCCTAGGCCTAAACCTAAAAGAAAAACTAGCCCTAATCTGAGTCCTAAACCTGGATGTAACCCTAACCCTAAACCTAGCCCTAGACCTAACCCTAACTCTAACTCTATCACTTACCCTAAGCCAAACCCTATCCGAATGTTAACTTTAGTCCTAATCCTAATCCTTAGCCTAACCCAAACCCTAACCCTATTACTAGTCCTAACCCTATCCCTCATTCTAGCTCTAACCCTAACCCAAACCCTAAGTCTAACACAAACCTTGGTATAAACCTGACCCTAACCCTAAACTGAACCCTAAAACTAGTCCTACCAGTAAACTTATACCTAAACCTAATCCTAACACTAGCCCTAGACCTAAAACTAATCCTAAATCTAGCCATAACTCTAGACCTAGACCTAAAAAAAACTTAGCCCTACCCCTAACCATAACCCTTAACCTAAAGCAAACACTAATCATACCTCTGGACATAAACCTAGTCCTAATTCTAGTTTCACCCTAACTCTAACTCTAAACTGAAACTGCCCCTACATAAACACTAAACCTAGTTCTAAACCTGACCCTAATCCCAAAACCTAAACCTAACACTAGACCTAGCCATAAACCTAACACTAAAACTAGCCCTAATCAGTACGCTAGATCTTACATTATTCATAGCCCTAACCCTGGGCCTAAACCTAACACAAAACCTAGCCATAATCCTAGGCCTAACCCTACCCTAAGCATAACCATAACCCTAAACGTATCCCTGACCCTAACCATCGCCTTACTCCTAACTCTAGCTAAAGCCTAACCCTTAGCCTAAACCTACTCTTATATCTATCCCTAACCATAAACCTAACTCTATCCCTAATTCTAAACTTAACCATAGCACTAACCCTAGGTCTAACCCTAGCCATTACCTTAACCCTATCTCTAACCCTAATGATAACCCTAGCCCTAAACCTAACCCTATTCCTAACCCTAATCATAAACATAACCCTAGACCTAACCCTAAACCTAACCCTTGTCATAGCCTTAACCCTAACTCAAACCCTAACTTTTACCCTAAACTCAACACTATACCTAGGCCTAAACCTAAAGTTAACCCTAAACCTAACCTTAAGCCTAACCCTAACCTTACATCTAACCAACCCTAAAACTAAACCTGAACCTAACCCTAACCCTAATAAACACCATAGCCCTAACCCTAACCCTAACCATAACCATAACCCTAGACCTAATATTAAACCTAATACTCGCCCTAGTCCTAACCCTAGCTTAAACCCTAGCCCTAACCATAACCCTAACTCTAACTCTAGCCCTAACTCTAACCCTAAAACTAAACCTAACCAAATCTTAGCCCTAATTTAGCCCTATTCCTTACCCTAACCCTAACCATAGAATTAAGACAAACTATAAATCTCACACAAGATCTATCTCTACTTCTAACCCTATCCCTTACCATAACCCCAAACCTAGCCCTAATGCTAGTCACATCTCTTGCCCTATCCTTAGCCCTTTCACTACCCAAGATGGAAACCTAACTCTAAATCTAAACCTAACCTGATGCCTAAGCCTAACCCTGTAAGGAGCCCTATCCCTAAGGCTAATCCTAAAACTAGCCCTAACCTTAGCCCTAGCCCTATAACAAATTCAAGCCATTCCCCTAACCCTAACCCTTCACCTAAACCAAACACTAACCCTACACCTAGCCCTAACCCTAGACCTAACCATGACCCTGACTCATATCTTAACACTAACCCTAGCTCTAAACATCACACAAACCTTAAACCTAACCCGGACACTAGACCTAGCCCTAAACCTAACCCTAAAACTAATCCTAAGCGTAACCCTAGTTCTTACATTAGCCGCAACACTAACACTAGCCCTAACCCTAATACAAAACTACTCCTAATCTTAACCCTAACCCGAGCTTATCCCTAAACCTAAGCTTAACCTTAGCGCTAAACCTAGTCCTAACCTTAGTTCTATCCCTATCTTTTACACTAAGCCAAACCCTCACCCTAATGCTAACCCTAGTCCTAACCCTAATCCTTAGCCTAACCCAAACCCTAACCCTATTCCTATTCCTAAACCTAGCCCTCATGCTAGGTCTAACCATAAACCAAACCCTAACCCTAACCCTGACCCTTATCCTGACCCTAACACTAATTGTAGGTCTAAACCTGAACCTAAACCTAAACCAAATCCTAACACTAGCCCTACCATTAAACTTATACCTAAACCTGACCCTAACACTAGCCCTATACCTAAACCTAATTGTAAATCTAGCCATAACTCTAGCCCTAGACCTACAGAAAAACTTAGACCTAGCCTTAACAATAACCCTTAACCTAACACAAACAATAACCCTAAACCTAGACCTAAACCTAATCCTAATTCTGGCTTTAACAGTAACCATTACCCTAACCCAAACACTGTTTCTGAAACTAACACTAACCCTAGCTCTAAACATCACCCTAACCCTAAACCTAACCCTAAAACTACACTTAGTCCTAACATTAACCATAAAACTAGCCCTAATCATAACACTAGTTCTCACATTAGCCATAGCCCCAACCTATCGCAAAACCTAGCCCTAACCAAGCCCTACCCTAGCTTTAACCCTAAAGCTAAACCTAACCATAACACTAGCCCTAACCCTAACCCTAAGCCTAACACTAGAACTAATCCTAACCATAACCCTAGCCCTAAGCCTAGCTCTAACCATATCCATCATCCTAAGGATAACCCTAAACCCTATGCTCACCCTAGGCTGAACCCTAATCCAATCTCTAGCCTTAACCCTATCCATTAATCTACACCTCACCTGAACCTTAAACCTAACCATATCGTTACCCTATCCCTAACCCTAATGCTAATTTGAGCCCTAACCCTAAACCTTAACCTAACCCAAACCATAACACTGACCCAAACTCTAATAATACCCATAGCTCTAAACCTGACCCTAACAAGAAAACTAACCCTTACAATAGACCTAGCCATAAATCTAACCCTAAAACTATCCCTAATTGTACCCTAGACCTGACATTAGCCCTAGCTTTAATCCTAGCCCTAAACCTAACACAAATCTGAGCCCACATCCTAGCCATAAACCTCACCTTAATCATAACCCTAACCCTAATCCTAACTCTAAATTTAACCCTAATCCTCACCCTAGTCCTACAACCAGCTATAATCCCATCTGTTACACTAAACCTAACCCTAACCCAAACCTAACACTAAACCTAGCCCTAACCCTAGGCCTAACCCTAACACTAACCCTAGCCCTAATCCCAACCCCAATTTAGCCCTATCCCTAACACTAAACCTAACCCTAGCCCTAAAACTAACTCTAACTCTTGCCCTAACCCTATACCTAGTTCTAACCCTATCCCTTACCATCACCCTAAACCTAGACCTAAACTAAGACCTAACCCTAGCCCTATCCTTAGCCCTAGCTCAAACCCTAGATCTAAACCTAACTCTAAATCTAACCCTAACCCTAAGACTACATCTAGCCATAAATCTAGTCCTGCCCCTAACACTAAACCTTAACCTAACTCTAAACCTCGCCCAAACCCTAATGCTAATCCTAAAACTAGCCCTAACCTTACCCCTAGCCCTAAAACAAAACCAAGTCATAGCCCTAACCCTAACCCTTCTAAACCAAACCCTAACCCTACACATATCCCTAACCCTACCCTAATTCTAGACCTAACCCTAACCCAAAAACTAACCCTGACCCTGACTCTGAGCCTAACACTAACCCCAGCTCTAAATTTAGGTCTACGTAACCATAAACTTAACCCTAACACTAAACGTAGCCATAAACCTAACCCTATAACTAGCACTAATCATGACCCTACTTCATACATTAGCAGTAGCCTTAACCCTAGCACTAACCTAAACAAAAACCTAGCCTTAATCTGAGTGATAAAACTAGCTTTAAGCCTAAACTTAAACCTAACTTAAGTCAAACACTAGCCCTAATCCTATACATAACCCTAGCCCTAACCTTAGGTCTAACCCTATCCATTACCCTAACAATAACCCTAACCCTTATGCTAAACCTAGGCCTAATACTAACCCTATCCATTACACTAAACCAAACCTGAACCCGAAAGCTAACACTGTCATTACCCTAAACCTAAATCTAACACTAATTAGAGCCCTACACCTAAACCCTAACTTAATCCAAACCCTAATCCTGACTCTGACCCTAAAAAAAAAACCCTACATCTAAGTCTGACCCTTGCCAAAAACATAACCTTACAGTGGACCAAGCCATAAACCTAAGACTAAATCTATCAATAACTGTAACCTATACCTGACATTAGCCCTAGCCCTAATACCATCCCTAAACCTAACACAAACCCTAGTCCTCATCCTAGTCCTAAACCTAGCCTTAATGATAACCCTAGCCCTAACTCTAATAATATCCCTTGCCCTAACCCTAAACCTAGCTATAACCATATCCCTTACCCTAAACAAAACCCTAATTCTAACACTAACCGTAGTCATAAACCCTGCCTTATCCTTAGCCCTAGCACTAACCCTAGATCGAAACCTAATTCTAAATCTATCCCTAGCTCGATACCTAAGCCTGACCCTAAAACTAGCTCTAATCCTAATGCTAATGCTAAAATTAGCCCTAACCCCAGGCCTAAAACTAACCCTAGCCATAATTTAGCCCTATTCCTAACCCTATCCCTAACCCTAAGACTTACTCTAATTCTTACACTACCCTGTCACTTGTTCTAACCATATCCCTTACCGTAAACCTAACCTTAGCCCTAACCCTAGTACTAACTCTTGCCCTATTCTTAGCCCTAGCACTAACCGTATAAAAATCCTAACTCTAAATCTAGCCCTAACCCAAAGCCTTAGCCTAACCCTAACACTAGCCCAAACCATAACACTAATCCTAAAACTAGCCCTAATCCTAGCCCTAGACTTAAAACAAACAAAGCCATAGCTCTAACCCTAACCCTTAACCTAAACAAAACCCTAACCCTACACCGAGCCCTAACCCTAGCCCTAATTCGAGTTGTAAGCTGAACCCTAAAACTAAAACTAAACCTGACAGTGACCCTAATACGACTAGCTCTAAACATTACCCTAACCCTAAACCTAATCCTAACAACAACCCTAGCCCTAAAACCCTAAAACTAGCCCTAATCATCATCCTAGTACTTACATTAGCCATAACCATAACCCTAGCCCTAACTTAACCCTAGCCCTAATCGAGCCCTAACCCTAGCTTTAACCCTAACCCTAACCCTAATCATAACCATAACCCTAGCCCTGAACCAATCTCTAACTCTATCAATTACCATAATCATAACCCTAAACTTAATGCTAACCCTAGGCGTAAACCTAACCCTATCCTTAATCCTAACTCTATCCATTGCCCTAAACTTAACCTGAACCCTAAACCTAACCCTATCATTATCTTAACCCTAACCCTAACACTAATTTGAGCCCTAACTTTAAACCTTAACCTATCCCAACCCTAAATCAGACCTTGAACCTAATAATATCCCTAGCTCTAAACTTGACTGTAACACTAAATCTAACACTAACCATAGATGAAGCCAAAATGCTAACCCTAAAACTATCTTTAACCATAATTCTGGACCTGAAATTAGCCCTAGACCTAATCCTAGCCCTATCCTAAAACAAATGTTAACGCGCATCTTAGCCCTAAAACCTAGCCTTAATCATAACCCTAACCCTAACCCTAACCCTAGCCATAACCCTAGCTTTAATCCTTGCCCTATTTTTAGTCCTAGCCCTAACCCTGTATCTAACCCTAACTCTAAATCTAACCCTAACTCTAAGCCTAAGCCTAACACTAACATTAACCCTAACCCTAACTCTAATCTCAAAAAAATAGCACTAACTCTAACCCTAGCAGGAAAACAAAACCAAGAAATAGCCCTATCCCTAAACTTTAACTTAAACTAAACCCTAACACTACAGTTAGACCTAACCGTGATCTAAATTTGAGTCCTAACATTAACCTTAAAATTAACCCTGACCCTGACTCATATCCTAAACTCACCCCAGCTCTAAACACCATCCTAACCTTAAACCAAAACCTAACAGTAACCCTAATCCTTATTTGAGTCCTAACCCTAACCCTGACCCTCACTCATATTGTAACACTAACCCTAGTTCTAAATATCACCCTAACCTTAAACCTAACCCTAACACTAGACCTACCCCTAAACTTAACCATAAAACTAACCCTAATTGTAACCCTAGTACTTACATTAGCGATTGCCCTAACCCTAGCTCTCACCCTAACACAAAAACTAGCCCTAATCTGAGCCCTAAACCTAGCTTTAACCTAACCCTAACCCTAAATCTAGCCCTAACCCTAACTCTAACCCTATCTTTTACCTTAAGTGAAACCCTAACCCTAATGGTAACCCTACACCTATCCCTAACACCCTAGCCCTTATTCTAGCCTTAAAACTAGCCTTAATCATAACTCTAACTAAACCCTAGCCCTAACTCTAATTCTAACCTTCGCCCTAGCCCTAAACCTAGCTCTAACCCCATCGCTTACACAAAACCTAGTCCTTATATATCCATAGCACCAACCCTAGCTCTAAACCTAACACAAAATCTAGCCCTAATCCTAGGCCTAAACCTAGCCCTAAGCATAACCCTAACCTTAACCCTATCCTCACACTAATGCTAAAACTCACCTTAGACCTAACCATAGATAAAACCTAACCCTAACCCTAAACATAACGCAGCCCTATCCCTAAACCTAACACTAACCCTAGCCCTAATCATAATGTTAAAACTAGCCCTAATACTAACTCTAAAATTATCCAACACCATAAATCTAACCCTAAACCTAATGATAACCCTAGCTCTAACTTTAACTGTAAACCTAATCCTAGACCTAACCCTAAACCTAACCCTCATCATAGGCCTAACCCTAGATCAAACCCTAAACTATACTTAACCCTAAACCTAGCCCAAACCCTAACACTAACACTAAACCTAAAATTACCCCTAACACTAACCAGACATCTAATCCTATTCATTAACCTAACTCTAAAGGTCACCTTAGCCCTAACCGTAACTCTAACCCTAACCTTAACTGTAAATCTAACCCTAGACATAACACTAAACCTAACTCTCATCCTAGCACTTACCCTAGTTCAAAACCTAGCCCATACCCTAAACCTAACCCAAACACTAACCCTAACTCTAGCCCTAATCCTAATCAAAACGCTAGTCCTAAACCTAGATCTAATGCTATCCATTACTCTAACAATAACCATAACCCAAACGCTAACCCTAGGCCTAACCCTAACCCTATCACTAACCTTAACCATACCCATTACCCCAATCTTAACCTGAATTCTAAACCTAAACCTTTCCATTACCCTAAACCTAACTCTAACCCTAATGCTAATTTGAACCCTAACTCTAAAACTTAACCTAACCCATAACTGAAAGCTGAAGCTGACCTTAAAAAAACACCTAATTCTAAACCTGATCCTTACCCTAAACCTAACCCTTATACAAGAACTAGCCATGAAACTAACCCTATAACTACCCCTAGCCATAACCCTAAACCTGACATTAACCCTATCCCTAAAATTTTCCCTAACCCTAACAAAAACTTTAGCCCTCATCCTAACACCAAATCTAGCCTTAAACCTAACCCAATTCTAACCCTATCCCTAAACTTAATTCTAATCATTGCCCTAGCCCTAAAGCTAGTTATAACCCTATCTCTTTCCCTAAAACTAACCCTAAACCTAACCCTAAACATAGGCCTAACCCTAACACTAATCCTAGACTTATTCCTAGGCCTAGTTTAGCCCTAACCCTAACCCTAACCCTAGCCTTAACACTAAATCTAACTCTTGCCTAGCCCTATTTCTAGTTGTAACCCTATCCCTTACCATAACTGTTGAGAGCCTCAGCCGAAGGGGCCCCAGGAAACTTCCAGCTGCCGGCTGATGATTGGCTCACAGCGGCCCCAGCAACATCTAGCTGATTGGCTACTCTGCGGTGATGCTCATTGGGCTGTTTCCCTGCCCTTTCAGACCACGGAGCTGCTCATTGGGGGACTTTTTTGGCTCCGCCCATGTGACCCAGCCAATCGGCCTCAAGAGCAGGAGGATTATGGGAGGAGGAAAGAAGCTTGGTGGGAGAGAGAGGCTTATGGAAAGCCGGTGGTAGCAATTGAGGCTCTGAGCGTTTTTCCTGAGAGGCTGTTTTGTTTGGCGTGTGTGGTTCTAAAAATAAAGTTAGTTTCTTTTGACAAGTGGCTCCTGATTGTGCCCAGCCAGAATGCAGCATTTGGTGGTCGTAAGGGGAGCGACTGAGGGTAAGTGAAACTGCTCGCCCCTGAGGGCAGAACAAAAGGATGGGTAGCCATTTTAAGATTCCTCTTTTGTTATTTTGTTTCACTTTTGTTTTAAGTTGCCTATCCCTGGAGATGTGTAAGATGGAAGAAAAACCGCTCACATCTGAGGAACAGATAGGGAGAAAAGACGGATGGACATTTCAGGAGGCTATTATAATGATTTTGTGTTGTTCCAATTTTGTTTCACTCTGTTTCAGTTTTTTTAGGCGTTATCTTGTTGGGTTATATTATAGTAGAAATACGGGATCAAAAATTAGTAAAAAACAAACTGAAAGAATGTTAAGTAACTTGTTAGAGGAAAGAGGCATCTCAGTAAAATCAAGAACAATCAGGGCATACGTTGATACAATACAAAAATGTAACCCATGGCTTTTTAAGGAGGAATTATTAAATATATCACAATGGAACCATCATGGTGAAGATTTAAAAAGAATAAAAAAGAAAAGCCCAAGGACTCTGCCAGTTGGCACATTGCCATTGTGGACGTTCATATCTTGTTTGCTTAGTCCAAAGCCTTCAATTCAGACAATGGTAAAAGAAGGAAAAAACATAATGATTCAAGTAAAAGAGAAGGTCTCTCAAGTTAGTCAGACAGAGGAAAAGATTCAAGTAAAAGAGAAGGTCTCTCAAGCTAGTGAAACAGAAGAAAAAATTCAAATAAAAGAGAAGGCCTCTCAAGTTAGTCAGACAGAGAAAGAAAATATAAAACAGAAAAAGCCATCAGGGGGAAAGTTACAACAGGAGACTGCTACTAACACCTTTCTATCACCAGAGGGTATAAATGTCGAACCAACAGCACCACCTCTACAGGAGACTGCTACTAACACCTTTCTATCACCAGAGGACATAAGTATCCAATCAACAGCACCACCTCCATATGCTAAGAGGTCCCCAACCCCCGCAGTTGATAGTTGGGATCCTGAGACAAGATCTCAAATATTAACATGCCCTGTATTTGAGGCAGGAACGTAACAATTTTACCAAGTTTTAAATTTCAAAACAGTGAAGCAACTAAAAGAGGCTATAACAACCTATGGTCCTCAAGCACCCTTCACTGTAAGCATGGTCGAATCCATTAACAACTTGAACATGACGCCAGCAGATTGGGCTAATATGTGTAAAGCTATGCTGAATGGAGGACAATACCTGTTATGGAAGGTTGACAATGAGGAATTTTACAAGGAGACAGCTAAACGAAATGCAGCAGCTGGTTATCCTCAGAAAAATCTAGATATGTTGTTAGGAAAGGGACCTTATGAGGATCAGCAGCAACA
The DNA here is from genome assembly GCF_047511675.1 of Marmota flaviventris. NCBI lineage: Eukaryota > Metazoa > Chordata > Mammalia > Rodentia > Sciuridae > Marmota > Marmota flaviventris. Next base: position 209,995 of record NW_027287696.1, read on the forward strand.
AATTGCATATGATCCTGGTGTATATGCACAAATTGCTATAGATGCAATTAAGGCATAGAAGACTTTACAAGGACATGGAAGTTTACAAGGTCAATTATCTAAGGTAATACAAGGAGCTAATGAACCTTATGCTGAATTTGTAGATAAGCTTATTCAAACAGCTACCAGAATTTTTGGGAATACAGAACAAGCAATGCCATTACTAAAACACCTAGCTTATGAGCAAGCAAATCGTTGATGCAGAGATATCATTAGACCATGGAAACATGAAGATTTAAACACATATATTAAATCATATAAAGACATTAATGAACAAGAGCAAGTCATGGCAGCTGCAGTAAAACAGGCTTTAGATGCCAGAGACATTAATGAACAAGGGCAAATTGTGGCAACTGCAGTAAAACAAGCTTTAGATGCCAAGCCAAGAACATGCTACAATTGTGAACAAACAGGACATTTTAAAAGGAATTTAAACAGAGAAGCTCTGAGGGTTTTTCCTGAGAGGCTGTTTTGTTTGGCGTGTGTGGTTCTAAAAATAAAGTTAGTTTCTTTTGACAAGTGGCTCCTGATTGTGCCCAGCCAGACTGCAGCAATAACCTTAGCCTTAGCCCTAAAACAAACTAACTATAGCACTAACCCTAATCCTTATCTTAAACCAAATCCTAACCCTACATCTAGCCATAAGCCTATCCCTAATTCAAGTCCTATCCCTAACCTAAAACTAACCCTGACCCTGACTCTGAACCTAACACTAACCGTAGCTCAAAACATCACCCTAAACATAAAACTAACCATAAAACTAGACTTAGCCCTCACTGTAACCTAAAACTAGCCGTAATCATAACCCTAGTTCTTACATTAGCCATATCTCTAACACTAGCCCTAACGGAACCCAAAACCTAGCCCTAATCTGAACCCAAACCCTAGCTTTAACCCTATCTCTAACCCTAAATGTAGCTCTAACCCTTACCCTAAACCTAACCCTAACATTAATCCTTACACTAACCCTAAACCTAACCCTAAACCTAGCCCTAACCCTAAACAAAACCCTAGCCCTAACCCTAACTCTAACCCTATCAAATACCCTAACCCGAATCCTAACCCTAATGCTAACCCTCAGCCTAACCCTAACACATTCCCTAACCCTAACCTATACATTATCCTAAACATAACCCTAACCCTAAACCTAACCAAATACTAGACCTAGACGTAACAATAACCCTAAAACTAGCCTTAATTTTAACTCTAGTTCTTACAATAGCCATAGACCTAAAGCTAACACAAAAGATAGCCCTAATCCGGGCCCTAAAGCTAGCTTTAACTCTAACCCTAGCCCTAACCCTCACCCTCACCCTAAGCCTAGCCCTAATACTAGCACTAACCCTATCCCTAACCCTAAGCCAAACTCTAACCCTAAAGCTACCTAGTTTTAAACCTAATCCTTAGCCTAACCCAAACCCTGACTCTATTACTACTCCTAACACTAGCCCTCAATCTAGATCTATCCCTATCCAAAACCCTAAATCTAACCCTGACCCTTATTCTGACCCTAATACTAACCATAGGTCTAAACCTGACCCTAATTTAAAACGACCCCTAACATTGGCGCCACCTGTAACCTTATACCTATATCTAACCCAAACATTAGACCTAGATCTACACTTAATCCTTCATCTAGTGATAACTCTTGCCCTAGCCCTAAACAAAAACCTAGACTTAGCCCTAACAATAACCCTTAACCTAACCCAAACACTAACCCTACCCCTAGACCTAACCCTAGACCTAATGCTGGACCTAATCATAAACCTAACCCTAACCTGAACACTGACCCTTACCGTAACATAAACCCTAGCTCAAAACCTTTTTCTAACCAAAAACCTAACCCTAAAATAGACCTAGCCATATCAGTAATGCTAAATCTAGCCATAACCATAGGCCAAACCTTACCTATAACTCTATCCATTACCCTAACCATAACCATAACAATAATGCTAAACCCTAGCCCTAACCCTAATCCTGACTATAACCCTAAACCTCGTCCTAGTGCAAATCCTAGCTCAATCCTTAACCCTTAAATATAACCTAACCCTAACACTAAACCTTGGCTTAAACCTAACTCTAACCTTAACTCTAGCCCTAATCCTAACCTTAACCCTAGCCATAACTCTAGCTCTAAACCTACCCATTACCCTAACCCTAACCCTAAAGATAAACCTAGCCCTAACCCTAAATCTACCCTAAACCAAACACTAGAAATAGCCATATACCTAAACCTTGTCATAGACCTAACACTAGCTCAAATCCTAACCATTACCCTAAACCTAACCCTACACATATGCCTAACACTAACCTTAAGCCGAAACCTAATCCTAACCTTAACCCTAACCTAACATCAAACCCTATCCAATACTCTAAACCTAATGATAACCCTAGCCCTAATCTTAACACTAACCTTGACCCTAACCGTAACTATAACCTAGGCCTAACCCTAAACCTAACATTCACCCTAGTCCTAACCCTAGCTATAAAACCCTAAACCGTACCCTAAACCTAAACCTAACCCTATCCCTGGGCCTAACCCTAACCCTAACTCAAACCCTACTATTAACCATAACCCTTGCCCTAACTCTACTTCTAACCCTCTCCATTTACCTAAACATAACCCTTACCCTAATGCTAAACCTAGGCCTAAACCTAACCCTTTCACTAACTCTAACCCTATCAATTACCCTACACCTAATCTGAACCATAAACCAAACCATATAATTACCATATCCCTAAACCCAATACTAATTTGAGCCCTAATCCTAAACCCTAACCTAAACCAAACCCGAAACCTGATTCTAACCCTAATAATACACCCAGCTCTAAACCTGACCTTTACTCTAAACCTAACCATCACCCTAACCTAGCCATAAATCTAACCCTCAATCTATCCCTAACTGTAACCCTAGACCTGACACTAGCCCTAGCCCTAATTCTTGCCATAACCCTAAAACAAACCCTAGCCCTCATTCTAGCCCTAAACCTAGCCTTATTACTAACTGAAAACATAATCCTAGTCCTAACCATAATTCTACCCTTCAACCTAGCCCTAACACTAGCTATAAACCCATCCCTTACCCTAAACCTAACCCTATCCCTAAACCTAAACCTAAGCCTAAAACTAGGCCTAAACCTAGCACAAACTCTAGACCTAATCCTAGCCCTAATTTAGCTCTAAACCTAACCTAACCCTAGCCCTAAGACTAACTCTAACTCTCACCCTATTCCTATTCCTAGTTCTAACCCCAACCCTTACCATAACCCTAAAACTTGCCCTAACCTTAGCCCTAACCCAAGTCCTAGCCCTAATCCTACATCTAAACCTAACTATAAATGGAACCCTAAACCTAAGCCTAAATCTCTCACTAACATAAGCTGTAACATTAACGCTAATCCTAAAACTAGCCCTAACCTAGCCCAAGCCCTACAACAAAACAGAGCCATAGCCCTAACCCTAACATTTAACCTAAACCAAACCCTAAGCCTACACCTAGCCCTAAACCTAGCTCTAATTAGAGTCCTATCCCTAACCCTAAAACTAACCCTGACCCTTACTCTGACCCTACACTAACTCAAGCTCTAAACATCACCCCAAACCTAAACAGAACCCAAACACTACACCTAGCCCTAACTTTAACCCTAAACTAGCCCTAATCGTAACCCTAGTTCTTACATTAGCTGTAGCCTTAACCCTAGCACTAACCTAACCCAAAACTTATCCTAATCAGAGCCCTAACACTAGCTTTAACACTAACAATAATCGAAACCCTAACTTTAACAATTACCCTAAATTTAATGCTAACCCTAACCCTTCCAGTAACCCAAAACCTAATGCTAACCCTAGCCATAATCCTAAAAATAACCCTAGCCCTAAACCTAGCTCTAATCCTATCATTACATTAATCCTAACCCTAACCCTAACGCTAACCCTAGGATAACCATAACCCTATTCCTAATTCTAAACCTATCCATTACACTAAAACTAACCTGAACCCTAAACCTAACCATATCCATAAACCTAATACTAACCCTAATCCTAATGCTAATTTGAGCCCTAACTTTAACATTAACCTAGGCAAGCAGGAACACTGTACCTTACCCTAATAATGCCCCTAGCTCTAAACCTTACCTAAACCTTAACCTAACCCTTACACTATACCTAGCCATAATCCTAACCCTAAAACTATCTCTAACCATAATCCTAGACCTGACATTAGCCCTAGCACTAATGAAGACCTAACCCTAACACAAACCCTAGCCCTAATCCTACCCCTAAACTTAGCTTTAATCCTAACCCTAACCCTAATTTTAACCCTCAACCTAGTTCTAAACCTAGGGATAACATCATGCCTAACCATAACCATAACCCTAACCCTAAACCTAGCCTTAGCCTTAATACTAACCCTAGCTCTAATTCTAGCCCAAATAAAGCCCTAACCCTGCCGCAGTCTGGCTGGGCACAATCAGAAGCCACTTGTCAAAAGAAACTAACTTTATTTTTAGAACCAAACACGCCAAACAAAACAGCCTCTCAGGAAATATCCTCAGAGCCTCAACTGCCACCACCGGCTTTCCACACGCCTGTCTCTCCCCCCACAAGCTTCTTTCCACCTCCCACAATCCTCCTGCTCTTGAGGCCGATTGGCTGGGTCACGTGGGCAGAGCCAAAAAGTCCCCCAATGAGCAGCTCCGTGGTCTGAAAGGGCAGGGAAACAGTCCAATGAGCATCACCGCAGAGGAGCCAAGCAGCTAGATGTTGCTGGGGCCGCTGTGAGCCAATCATCAGCCGGCAGCTGGATTGCTGGCAGCTGGAAGTTTGCTGGGGCCCCTTCGGCTGTGGCTCTCAACATCTCCCCCTCTCTGTTTAAACAACAAGCATGTGGCTTAGGGACCGTGTCTGTTAGGCAGTCCAATTCAACATATGGTCCTTACCCGTCATCGGATGAACTGACCTCTAGGCGTCAGCCTCCTGTCTTAGGTTGGTACCACTGCAATTGGATCATACCCGTCACTGACTACCGGTCCAGCATACAGCTATACTTTGCACCAGTGGGGGGGTGAGGTTCTTTGCCTCACCTCTGTTGGCCCCCAAATTTTAGACCATCACTAGTAGAGGAGGATGCAAAATGCCATGACATTAAGCCAATTGAGGGCTCCTTTGAAAAATTGTACCACCGGTGACATCATCAGCAAAAATACCCCAACACTACCACAAGTCGCTGCACCAACAGATAGTTCACAATGCATACAGGTGAGCTCACAATGTGTCCAGGCAAGTTCTGCAAGCAGTTCAGTGATGGCTATTGTAGAAGCTGTAGATTGGTTTTATCTTTGACTTCACCAGCACTGGGATGAAGATAGGAATTCTGGCAATAATGGCTAAAGAAAACATTATGTAACATTACAGAAGGCACTAAAAGAAAACAATTTTCTTAACAATTTACATTGTCTTCACCGGCACTGGGATGAAGATAGGAATTCTGGCAATAATGGCTAAAGAAAAAATATGTAACATTACAGAAGGCACTAAAAGAAAACAATTTTCTTAACAATTTACATTATCTTTAAGAGAATTATTAAATATAATGAAAAGGAAAGGTGAAAGTAAACAAACAGATCTGTTAACCTTCTTTGTTGTTTACATATTAAAACAATCCTCAACAGTTGTTTACCCAATTTAAATTAAACCATATAAATCACGTGAAAAAAAAATATTTGGATCCATTTTATCATGAGCGCTCATCATATATGATATATGGACATACGTACATTCAAACATATAACACAAAACACAAGTGTGCACACATAATATAATACATACAACACATAACATTATAGTAAAGGCCTTATAACTTTTTACAGGTGAAATCTCCATTGCAATGTTTAAAAACTCTATAATCAAAAAATAGAACTGATCAGCAAAACATTAACCTAGGTATGTATGAGCTCAAAAAACAAAATAGAACATCATGATATGGTAAAGGGCAATAATAAAATAGATATTGAAAAAAGCATCCTGGTTCTGTTGCAGATGTAAGAATAGCCAAACTGGAGTTTTGGATATCAGTTGTTATGGATTTGAGCCAAATCATCTTCTTTTTGGTCTGTAGAAATCGCTTTAGTTAATCTTTCTGGAATCCAAATCGGCTGCTGTTCTCCCTGTGGAAACACATAAACAGACCCCCGAATCCAGACAATCACTGGGTCAGGACCTTGGTTAATCTCTCTGGAATCCAAATCGGCTGCTGTTCTCCCTGTGGAAACACACAAACAGACCCCCGACTCCAGACAATTACTGGGTCAGGACCTTTCCATTGTCCTGTTAGAATATCCTTCCAAAGTACCTTGGGCTTATGCACATTTTTTGGACACATATGCCTTTCCGCAGCACTAAGTCCTGATGAATCCAAATTTAAAAAGTTTAGAGTAAAAAGGGTTACTTTAAGTTTATCTTTGGGGAATATATACCCCTTCCCAATTCCTTCTTTTTGCTTTAATAAGTACATTTTAATAGTTTGATGAGCTCTTTCAACTATGCCTTGTCCCTGTGGATTGTATGGGATTCCTGTTATATGAGTAATGCCAAATGTTGAGCAAAGTTGTTTAAAAGAGGTAGAAGTATAACCAGGGGCATTATCTGTTTTTAACTGTTTTGGAACACCCACAGTGGCAAAATTTTGTAACCAATGAGCTATAACATCTTTAGTTTTTTCTCCGGCATGAAGGGAGCCCATCAAAAATCCAGAAGAAGTATCAACTGCAACATGCAAATATTTTAATTTTCCAAATTCTGGCAAGTGTGTGACGTCCATCTGCTAAATATGGTTAGGTATCAATCCTCTAGGATTGACTCCAAGATTAACTTGTGGTAAAAAGGTCACACAATTTTGACATTGTTTTATTATTTGTCTAGCTTGTCCCTTAGTTATTTTAAAACGCTTTTGTAAAGTATTAGCATTGACATGGAACTTTTTATGAAAATTTATAGCTTCTTCTAGTGTAGAGAAAATATGTATGTCATGTGTAGTTTTATCTGCTAAATCATTGCCCAAACTAAGGGCTCCAGGCAATCCTGTATGTGCCCTGATATGTCCTATAAAGAATGGATCTTTTCTGTCCCAGATTAGACTTTGTATAGTGGAAAGCAAAGAGAAAACAGTAGAAGAAGGGGAAATCCTACCAGCATCTTCAAGAGATACTATAGCATTAACTACATACTGACTATCAGAAAATAAATTAAATACAGAATCTTTAAACATCACAAAAGCTTGTAAAACTGCATTAAGCTCTACCTTTTGAGCTGATTGTTTGGGTACTAAAAATGTAAAAGTTTGATCAGGGGTAACTACTGCTGCTGTACCATTATTTGACCCATCAGTGAATATATTTGGAGCATTCATGATAGGTGTTTTTCTTGTCATTTTTGGAAAAATTACAGGATGCAATGACCAAAAAGACAACAAAGGATTAGATGGTAAGTGGTTATCAAATGAAACATTAGATTTGCACATGATTATTGCCCAAGTATTTAACTCATTAGCTAACTCATCAATTTGATTCATAGTATATGGAGTAATCATTTTATTGGGAGAAATTCCAAACACTCCCTTTGCTGCTTTTATTCCTTTGAGTATTAATTGTCCTACAGCCTCAGGATACCTAGTAAGAATAGTGTTAGGAGAATAAGATAAATGTATCCATAATAATGGACCTTCTTGCCAAAATACTCCTGTAGGAATATTTTTTGTTGGTAGTACAATAAATAATAAAGGCAAACTTATATCAATTCTATCCAAATGCATATTTTCCATATATGTTTCAATGATTTTTAATGCCTTTCTTGCTTCAGGCGTTAACATTCGGGGTGAATTTGGATCTGATGGACCTTTTAGGATATCAAATAAAGGTCCCAACTCTCCTGTTGGTATACCTAAATAAGGCCTTATCCAATTTATGTCTCCTAATAACTTTTGAAAGTCATTAAGTGATTTGAGTTGATCTACTCGTATTTGAATTTTTGGTGGATGGACCATGGTTGGGGATAATAGAACTCCTAAATAATTAATTGGAAAATTTAATTGTACTTTATCTATTGCTATCTCTAGATTATAATTTTTTAATAAGTTTGTAAGTGTGGCATAACATTCTAGCAATGTGTTTTTATCTTTGTGTGCTAATAATACATCATCCATATAGTGAAACATTTGTAGTTCAGGATTTTGATTTCTAAGTGGCTGGATTGCTTTGTTAACATAAATTTGACACATAGTTGGGCTGTTAGCCATCCCTTGAGGGAGTACTTTCCATTCATATCTCTGATCAGGACCTTCATGATTCAGTGCAGGGATAGTAAATGCAAAACGTGGACTATCCTCAGGATGAATTGGAATTGAAAAAAAACAATCTTTAATATCTATAACTAAAACATACCAGGTTTTTGGCAAAGCAGACAACTGAGGAATCCCTGATTGAGCAGGTCCCATAATAACCATCTCATTATTAATGGCTCTTAAATCTTGCAATAATCTCCATTTACCAGATTTCTTTTTGATGACAAAAATGGGAGTATTATGGGGAGATACAGAAGGTTGTATATGTCCTTCCGCTAACTGTTGTTTGACCAGGTCATGGGCTGCTTGTATCTTTTCTTTAGTCAGGGGCCACTGAGGAACCCATACTGGTCTTTCTGATTTCCACGTAATTTTTATTGTCTCAGTGGCCCTTTCTGAAATTCCAACCCATGTCTTTCTGTTCCTTGATCTATTTGTATTGGTGCTGCTATACCTTGTTCTTGTTTTTCTAATCTTTTTCCTTTCCTAAAACCTTGTCTAGTCATAATAGTGGGTGCATTTTGGTTGATGTTATTTGTTAATGTCAAACCTAATTGATCTAGGACATCTCGTCCCCATAAATTTACGGGAAGATGATCCAATACATATGGCTGTATAGTTCCTTCACATCCTTCAGGATCCTTCCAATCTAATACCATTGCACTTCTATGGGGATTAGTCGCCACTCCTAGGCCTCGAAGCGTTTGAGTGGCTTGTTGTAATGGCCAATGTTTTGGCCATTCTTGACGAGAGATGATGCTAAGGTCTGCACCTGTATCCAGTAGTCCATTAAATTCATGTCCTTGAATATTTAGTTTTAGCATGGGGCGAGAATCTAAATTTAAAGAAAGCATAGCCCAATCTACACCTGTGGAGCCTAATCCCTTGGAACCTCTTTCTACAGTACGACTGGAAAATTTATCATGTAGGCTGGGTATTATTAGTAACTGTGCTATTCTATCTCCTGGTGAAATTACTGATATACCCTTTGGAGAACTGGCTATAATTTTTATTTCACCTTCATAATCGGGATCAATTACCCCAGGACTTATCATAAGTCCTTTTAGAGTAGAAGAGCTGTGTCCCAATAATAAGCAAACTGTTCCTTTGGGAAGAGGTCCTTTCACCCCTGTGGGAATGATTTGAACTCCCATCTCTGGAGTTAGTACTGCTCTGGTGGAGGCACAGATGTCCAACCCTGCGCTCCCTCTGGTTTGTCTGATGAGGGATCTGATGGACAATGTGTCCTGGGCACTACCCTGATGGGGTTGCTGGGTTCCTCCAGTGCTCCGTATATTTGTGGTTTTGGGCCCCGGAGCATTGGGCCCCCCTGTCCATTTTTTGGCAATGGAGCCCGATGCCTTTCTCCACGATATCGTGGATAAACACCTGGTCCTTGTTCGTTTTTTGATAATGGAGTACCCTCTATGGTGGTTTGAGAACGGCATTCATTAGCCCAATGTCTCCCTCTACGGCATCGTGGGCAAATACCTTCTATTCTACTCCTTTGATACCTAGTTTTGTTAAACCCTCCTCCAATGGGGCAATTCCTTTTAAAAAGTCCTGTTTGTTCACAATTGTAGCATGTTCTTGGCCTGGCATCTAAAGCCTGTTTTACTGCAGCTGCCACAATTTGCCCTTGTTCATTAATGTCTCTGGCATCTAAAGCCTGTTTTACTGCAGCTGCCACGACTTGCTCTTGTTCATTAATGTCTCTACATAATTTAATATATGTGTTTAAATCTTCATGTTTCCATGGTCTAATGATATCTCTGCACCAACGATTCGCTTGCTCATAAGCCAGGTGTTTTAGTAATGGCATTGCTTGTTCTGTATTCCCAAAAACTCTGGTGGCTGTTTGAATAAGCCTATCTACAAATTCAGCATAAGGTTCATTAGCTCCTTGTATTACCTTAGATAATTGACCTTGTAAACCTCCATGTCCTTGTAAAGTCTTCCATGCCTTAATTGCATCTGCAGCAATTTGTTCGTATACGCCGGGATCATATGCAATTTGTTGCTGCTTATCCTCATAAGGTCCCTTTCCTAACAACATATCTAGATTTCTCTGAGGATAACCAGCTGCTGCATTTCGCCTAGCCGTCTCCTTGCAAAATTCCTCATTGGCAACCTTCCATAACACGTATTGTCCTCCATTTACCACAGCTTTACACATATTATCCCAATCTGCTGGCGTCATGTTCAAGTTGTTAATGGATTCGACCATGCTTACAGTGAAGGGTGCTTGAGGACCATAGGTTGTTACAGCCTCTTTTAGCTGCTTCACTGTTTTGAAATTTAAAACTTGGTAAAATCGCTGCCCTCCTGCCTCAAATACAGGGCATGTTAATATTTGAGATCTTGTCTCAGGATCCCAACTATCAACTGCGGGGGTTGGGGACCTCCCAGCATATGGAGGTGGCCTTGTTAGTTGGACACTTACGTCCTCTGGTGATAGAAACGTGTTAGTAGCAGTCTCCTGTTGTAACTTTCCCCCTTATGGCTTTTTCTGTTTTACACTTTCTTTCTCTGTCTGACTAGCTTGAGAGACCTTCTCTTTAACTTGAATCTTTTCCTCTGTCTGACTAACTTGAGAGACCTTCTCTTTTACTTGAATCAATATGTCTTCTCCTTCCTCTACCATTGTCTGAACTGAAGGCTTTGGACTAAGCAAACAAGATATGAACGTCCACAATGGCAATGTGCCAACTGGCAGAGTCCCTGGGCTTTTCTTTTCTATTCTTTTTAAATCTTCACCATGATGGTTCCATTGTGATATATTTAACAACTCCTCATTAAAAAGCCATGGGCTACATTTTTGTATTGTATCAACGTATGCCCTGACTGCTATTGATTTTACTGGGATGCCTCCTTCCTCTAACAATTTACTTAACACTCTTTCAGTTTGTTTTTTACTAATTTCTGATCCCGTATTTCTACTATAATACAACCCAACAAGATGACGCCTAACAAAACTGAAACAGAGTGAAACAAAATTGGAACAACACAAAATCATTATAATAGCCTCCTGAAATGTCCATCCGTCCTTTCTCCCTATCTGTTCATCAGATGTGAGCGGTTTTTCTTCCATCTTACACATCTCCAGGGACAGGCAACTTAAAACAAAAGTGAAACAAAATAACAAAAGAAGAATCTTAAAATGGCTACCCATCCTCTCGCCCTGCCCTCAGGGGCGAGCAGTTTCACTTACCCTCAGTCGCTCCCCATGCGAGCCACCAAATGCCGCAGTCTGGCTGGGCACAATCAGAAGCCACTTGTCAAAAGAAACTAACTTTATTTTTAGAACCAAACACGCCAAACAAAACAGCCTCTCAGGAAAAATCCTCAGAGCCTCAACTGCCACCACCGGCTTTCCACACGCCTGTCTCTCCCCCCACAAGCTTCTTTCCACCTCCCACAATCCTCCTGCTCTTGAGGCCGATTGGCTGGGTCACGTGGGCAGAGCCAAAAAGTCCCCCAATGAGCAGCTCCGTGGTCTGAAAGGGCAGGGAAACAGTCCAATGAGCATCACCGCAGAGGAGCCAAGCAGCTAGATGTTGCTGGGGCCGCTGTGAGCGAATCATCAGCCGGCAGCTGGATTGCTGGCAGCTGGAAGTTTGCTGGGGCCCCTTCGGCTGTGGCTCTCAACAAACCCTAAACCTACCAAACCCTAACCCTAAGTCTAACTCTAACTCTTGCCCTAGCCATAGCCCTAGTTCTAACCCTATCCCTTAGGATAAACCAAACCCTAGCCCAAACCCTAGCCATAACCTAGATTTAACCCTAACTCTAAATCTAAACCTAACAATAAGCCTAAGCCATATCCTAACACTAGCTCTAAACCCAATGCTAATTTGAAAACTAGCCCTAACCCTAGCCCTAGCCCTCAAGCAAAACCGAGCCATAGCACTGACCCTAACACTTAACCTAAACCATAGCCTAACCCTACACCTAGCCCTAACCCTACCCCTAATTCAAGTCTTAACCATAACCTTAGAACTAATACTAACCCTGACTTTGACCCTAACACTGACCCTAGCTGTACACATCACCCTATCCTTAACCTAATCCTAACACTTGACCTCGCCCTAAACCTAACCCTAAAACTAGCCCTAATCATAATGCCCGTATTACATTAGCCATAGCCCTAAACACAACACAAAACCTAGCCCTAATCTAAGGCCTAAACCTAGATTTAACCCTAACCCTAACCCTGGCCCTAACCCTAACCCTAACACTAGTCCTAAACCTAGCTATAACCCTATGCCTTACCCTAAGCCAAACCCTCACCCTATTGCTACCCTAGTCCTAACCCTAATCTTAAGCCTACCCCCAAACCTAACTTTATTACTAGTCCTATCTCTAACCCTCATTCTAGCTCCAAACTTAACCCCAACCATAACCCTAACCCTGACCCTTATTCTGACTCTAACACTGAAGCTAGGTTTAAACCTGACCCTAAAACTTATCCGAAACCTAACACTAGCCCTACCAGTAAAACTATACCTAAACTTAACACTAACACTAGCCCTAAACCTAATTCTAAAACTAGCCATAGTTCTAGCCCTAGCCCTAACAATAACCCTTAACCTAAACCAAACACTAACCCTACCCCTATACCTAACCCTAATCCACATCCTGGACCTAACACTAAACCTAATCCTAACCTGAACTCTGACACTTACCCTAACAAAAACCCTAGCTCTAAACCTTATCCTAACCCAAAAACTAACCCTAACACTATACGAAACCTAAATCTAGCTATAACCATAACTCTAGCTCTTAAATTACTAATACACCTAACACTAGCCCTAAACCTCACACAAAACCTAGCCCTAATTGTATCCCTAAACCTAACCCTAAGCATAACTCTAACCCTAAACCTAGCCCTAAACCTAACCCTAATCCTCATCCTAGCTCTAACCCTAGCTCAAACTCTTACTTATCGTAAACATAACCCTAGCCGAAACCCAAAACCTCACCCTAACCCTAGCCCTAATCCAAACCATAACCATAGCACAAACCCTAGATCTAACTCTATCCATTACCTTAACCATAACGCTAACCTAATGCTAACCCTAGCCCTAACCCTAATTCTAACCCTACCCTAGCCCTGACTCTAACCCTAACCCTCACTCCAGCCCTAACCCTAGCTCAATCGCTAACCCTTAAACTTAAGCTAACCCTAACTCTAACCAAAGGCCTAACCCTAACCATAACCCTAGTGCTAATCCAAACCTGAACTCTAGCCATAACCCTAGCTCAAACCATATACATTACCCTAAACCTAAACTTAACCCTAATGATAACACTAGACCTAAAGCTAAACATACCCTAAACCTAAACATAAACCTAACCATAGAACTACCAGTGAACCCAACCCTAATCCTAACCCTAAGCTAGTTCATACCCGAACCCTAACCCTAAACCTAAACCTAACCCTAAAGCTAACCTAAACTTATCACTAACTCGAACCTGACATCTAAACCTATTACTCTAACCCTAATGATAACCCTAGCCCTAACCCTAACACTAACCCTAACACTAACCATGACCATAACCCTAGCACTAACCTTACCCTAGCACTAACCCTAGCTCAAACCCTAAAACATTCCCAAAACCTAATACTAACTCTAAACCTCACCCTAACCCTGACCCTAACCCTAACTCAAGCCCTAATCCTAACCATAACCCTAGCCCTAACCCTAGGTCTAACCCTATAAATTACCCTAACAATACCATAACACTAGTGCTAACCCTAGGTCTAACCCTAAACCTATAAGAAACCAAAATCATATCCATTACTCTAAACCTAACCTGAACCCTAATCCTAACCCTATCCATTACCTTTACCCTAATTCTAACCTTAATGCTAATTCAAGCCGAAAACCTAAACCCTATCCTAACCCAAACCCAAAGCCTGACCATGACCCTAATAATATGCCTAGCTCTAAACCTGACCCTTTCCCTAAACATAACAATTAAATTTGACCTAGCCATAAACCTAACCCTAAGACTATCCCTAACTGTAAACCTAGACCTGATATTAGCCCTAACCCTAATTCTTGCCCTAAACCTAACACAAAATTTAGCCCTAATCCTAGTGTTAAACCCATCCTTAATCCTAACCCAAACCATAACCCTAGCCCTAACACTAAAGCTAATCATAAAACTAGCCCTAACTCTAAACATAGCACTAAAACAAAACCAAACAACAGGCCTAACACTAAACCTTAACTTAAACCAAACAGTAGCACTACACTTAGAACTAACCCTAGCCCTAATTCAAGTCCTAATCCTAACCTTAAAATAACCCTGACTCTGACTCATATCCTAACACCCTAAACAGCACCCTAAACTTAAACCAAACCCTAACAGTAACCCTAGCCCTAATTTGAGTCCTAACCCTAACCCTAAAACTAATCCTGACCTGACTCATATCCTAACACTATCTCTAGCTATAAATATCAATCTAACTTTAAACCTAAACTTACACTGACCTACCCCTAACCCTAACCCTAAAACTAACCCTAATTGTAACTCTAGTTTTTATATTTGTCATTGCCCTAACCCTAGCCTTAAACCTCACATACAAACTAGCCCTAATCTGAGCCCAAACCTAGCTTTAATCTAACCATAACCCTAACCTTAGCCCTAAACCTATGTCTAACCCTATCCCTTACCTTAAGCAAAACCCTAACCCTAATGGTAACCCTAGACCTATTCCTAATTCTTAGGCTAAACAAATATTAACCCTATTAATAGACTTAACCCTAGATCTCATGCTAACTCTAACCCTATACAAAACCCTAAACCTAACCCTGACCCTTTTTCTGACCATAACAGAAACCCGAGATCTAAACCTGACCCTAACCCTAAACCAAAACCTAACACTAGCCCTACTGGTAAACTTATACCTAAACCTAACTCTTCCATTAGCCCTAGATCTAAACCTAATTCAAAATCTAGCCTTAACTCTAGCTCTAGACCTAAAGAAAAACCTAGTCATAGCCCTAACAATAACCCTTAACCTAACCCAAACACTAACCCTACCCCTAGACAAAAACCTAGTCCTAAATCTGGCTTTAACCCTAACTTTAACTCTAACCCGATCACTGATCCTGCCTTTAACACTAAACGTACCTCTAAACCTGACCCTAACCAAATCCTAAACCTAATTCTAGACCCAGCCATAACTCAAACACTAAAACAAGCCCTAATCATAACCCTGGTTCTCACATTACCCATAGCCCTTACCCTAGGCCTAAACCTAATACTAAACATAGAGCTAATCCAAGGCCTAAACCTAGCCCTAAGTGTAACACTAACCCTAACCCTAGCCCTAACCTAACCCTAGCCCTCACCTTAGTCCTAACCCTAGCTCAAAGCCTACCCATTACCGTAACCCTAAACTTATTGATAATCCTAGCCAAAACCCTAACTCTAAACCTAAAACTAACTGGAAAACTGGCCCTAGACATACCCTAAATTTAACACTTGGTATAGCCCTAACTCTAGCTCAAACCTAAACCTAACCATAAACCTAAGCATAACCATAGCCCTAATCCTAAAACTAAACCAAAATGTAACCTTAACATTAACCCTATATCTAACCCTATCCATTACCCTAACCCTAAACCTAACCTTAAAGATAATGCTAGCGCTAGCCTTAACCCTAACACTAACACTAACCCTATCATAATCCTATCCTTAGACCTTACCTTAAAACTAACTCTCTCCCTAGCACTAAGCCTAGCTCAAAACCTAACCCTTACACTAACCATAACCCTAAACCTAACCCTAGTTCTGAACCTAACCCTAACCATAACTCAAGACCTATTCCTAACCATAACACTAATTCTAACCTAAACTCTAATCTGATCCATTACCATAACCATAACCCTTAATCTAATGATAACCCTAAGCCTAACCCTAACCCTATTGCTAACACTAACCCTATCAGTTACCCTAAACATAACCTGAACCCTAAACCAAAATTTATCATTAACCTAACACTAACCCTAATGCTAATTCGAGCCCTAAACCAAACTCTAACCTTGACCCTAAACTTAATAATTCCCCTAGCTCTAAATATGACCCTTGCCCTAAGCCTAACCCTTACACTAGACATAGCCATAAACCTAACACTAAAACTATATTTAACCATAACCCTAGACCTGATATTAGCCCTAGCCCTAATCCTAGCCCTAAACCTAAAACAAACTCTAGCCCTCATCCTAGCATTAAACCTAGCCTTAATCATAACCATAAACCTAAGCTTAGCCCTAACCCTACTCTAACCCTCACCCTACCTCTAAACCAAGCTATAATGCCATCCCTTATCCTAAACATAACCCTAACCCTATCGCTAGGCCTAAACTGAACACTAACCCTAACCCTAATCCTAGCCTTAATTTAACCCTGTCCCAAACCCTAACCCTAATCCTAGCCTAAGACAAACTCTCTCACAGTAGCCCTATTCCTAGTTCTAACACTATGCCTTACTGTAACTCTAACCCTAGCCCTAAACCTTGCCCTAACCCTTGCCCTATCCTTAGTCCTAGCCTAACTCTAGATCTAAGCCTAACTCAAAATGTAACCCTAACCTAGCAAAACACTAACCCTAGCGCTAATTCTAGCACAAATTTACTCCTAAACCGAACCCTAACTGTAACCCTAACCCTAACTCTCACCTTAGCATTAATTCTAGTTCTAAATCTATCCCTTACCATAACACAAAACCTAGCCCTAAACCTAGCCCCAACCCCATTCCTACTTTTGCCCTAGCCCTAAACCTAGACCTAACCCTAACCCTAAATAGAACCCTAACACTAAGCTGAAACCTCACCTTAACACTAGCTCTAACCCTAATGCTAATTTGAAAACTGGCCCTAACCTTAGCCCTAGCACTCAAACAAAACCGAGTAATATGCTTAACCGTAATCCTTAACCTAAACTAAAACCGAAACTTATACCTAACCCTAATCCTAGTCCTAATTTGAGTCCTAACCCTAACTCTAGAACTTACCCTGACCCTGACTCAGACTTTAACAATAACCCTAGCTCTAAACATCACCCTAACACTAAACTTAACCCGAACACTAGACCTAGCCACATCCCTAACCCTAAAACTAGCCCTAATCTTAATGCCAGTTCTTATATTAGCCATAGCCCTGTGCTAACAGAAAAGCAAGCTCTAATCTGAGACCTAAACCTAGCTTTAAACCTAACTCTAACCTTAACCTAGACCTATCCCTAACCCTCACACTAGCCCTAACCCTAGCTCTAACCCTATCCCGCACCCTAAGCCAAACCCTCACCCTAGTGCTACCCTAGTCCTAACCCTAATCCGTAGCCTGCACAAACCATAACTCTATTACTATCCTAAACCTAGCCCTCATTCTAGCTCTAACCATAACCCAACCCTAACCCTAACCCTGACCCTTATTCTCACCCTAATTCTAACCCTAGGTTTAAACCTGACCCTAACCCTAAACTGAACCCTAATACTAGTCCTATGGGTAACCCTATACCTAAACCTAACACTAACACTCAACCTAGACAAAAACCTAATCGTAAATCTAGGCATAAATCTAGCACTAGACCTAAACAAAAAACTAGCCTTAGTCTTCAAAATAACCCTTAACCTAACCCAAACACTATCTCTACCCCTAGACCTAAACCTAGTCCTAATTCTGGACAAATAACTGTAAACCAAACATTGGCCCTTCCTGTAAGACAAATCCTAGCTCTAAACTTTATGCTAACACAAAATCTTGCCATAATCCTAACACTAGACCTAGCCATAACCCTAACTCTAGGTCTTACATTACCTATATCCCTAAGAGTAGCCCTAAACCTCAAACAAAACCTAGACCTAACCCTAGCCCTAACCCTAAACTAGACCTAACTCTAATCCTAACCCTTGCTCTAACCCTAACCCTAGCTCAAACACTAACCCTTACCAAAAACATAACTCTATCCCTAACCCTAACACTAACCCTAGTCCTAATCCTAACCATAACCAAGGTCAAACCTAGCTCTAACTCTATCCATTACCCTAAACATAACCCTAACCCTAATGCTAACCCTACCTCTAAACTTAACCCTAACCCTAAACCTAGACATCACACTAACCCTAACCATCACCCTAGCCCTAACCATAGCTCAAAACCTAACACATACCCTAAACCTAACCCTAACACTAACCCTAGGCTTAACCCTAATCCAAATCCTAACCCTAGCCCTAATCCTAACCATAAACCTAGCCCTAAACCTATCCATTACCCTAAATATAAGCCTAAACCAAATGCTAACCCTAGGCCTAACTCTAAACCTATCTCTAACACTAACCCTATCCATTACCTAAACCTAACCTGAACACTAAACCTAACCCTATTAATTCCTCTAACCCAATCCCTAACCCTAATGCTAATTCGAGCCCTATACCTAAACCATAACCTAAACCAAACCCTAAACAAGACATTGACACTAATAATACACCTAGCTTTAAACCGGACCCTTTCCCAAAACCTAACCCTTACAATAGACCTAGCCATAAACCTAACCTTAACACTATCCCTAAATGTAACCATAGAACTGACATTAACCATAGACCTAATACTTGCCCTAAACCTAACACAAACCCAAGTCTTCATCCTAGCCCTAAACCTAGCCTTAATTCTAACCCTAACCCTAACTCTAGCCCAATCTGTAATTTCAACCCTCACCCTAATTCAGAACCTAATTATAACCACATCCCTTCCCCTAACCCTAACCCTAACCCTAACACAAACACTAACCCTAACCCTAGCCCTAACCCTAGGCCTAATCCTAACACTAACACTAGCTCTAATCCTATATCTAATTTAGTGCTAACCATAACCCTAACTCTGACCCTACCCCTAAGACTAACTCTAACTCTTGCCCTAGACCTCTTTCTAGTACTAACTCTATCTGTCACCATAACCCTAACACTAGTCCTAACCTAATCCCTAAACCTAGCCCAAGCCCTAACCCTTGATCTAAACATATATCTAAATATAAACCTAACCCTAAGCCTAAACCTCACCCTACCACTAGCCCTAACATTATCACTAATCCTAAAACTAGCCCTAAACCTAGCCCTAGTTCTAAAACAAAACTGAGCCATAGCCCTAACCCTAACCCTAACTTAGCTGTAAAGCTAGACATGACATTAGCCCCAGCCCTAATACTTACCCGGACCATAACACAAAACATAACCCTACAACTACACTGAACCCTAGCCCTAAATCGAGTGTTATCCCTAACCTTAAAACTAACACTGACCCTGACTCTGCCCCTAATACTAGCCCTATCTCGCCCTAATATTAAACCTAACCATAAAACTAGACGTAGCCCAAACCATAAACCTAAAACTAGCACTAAACGTAACCATAGTTTTTATGTAAGCCATAGACCTACCCTAGCCCTAACCTAATTTAAAACTTAGCTATAACCCTAACCCTAACACTATCTTTAATCCTAACCCTAACTCTAACCCTAGCCTTGATCCTAACCATACCCATGGCCCTAACTCTAGCTCTAATCCTATCCACTACCTTAACCCTAACCCTAACCCTAATACAAATCCTAGGATAACCCTAACTCTATCCATAACCCCAACTCTATCCATTACCCAAAACCTAACCTGAAACCTAAACCTAACCATACCCATTATCCTAACCCTAAACATAATCCTAATGCTAATTAGAGCCCTAACCCTAAACCTTAACCTAAAAAAAACCCTAAACGAGACCCTGACCCTAATAATACCCCTCTCTCTATAAGTGACCCTAACTCTCAACCTAACCCTTACACTATACATAGCCATAAACCTAACCCTGAAACTATCCCTAACCATAACCCTAGACCTGACGTTAGCCCTAGTCCTAATGCTAGCCCTTATGCTAAAAAAAAAACATAGCCCTAATCCTGGCCCTAAACCTAGACGTAAACCTAATTCTAACCCTAATACTAGGCCTAACCTTAAAGTGAGCCCTCACCCTAGCCCTTAGCCTAGCTATACTATCATACCGTACCCTAACCCTAATTCTAACCCTAGCCCTAAGCCAAGGCCTTGCCCTCATACTAACCCTAGCTCTAATTCTAGACCTAATTTAGACCTAACACGAAACTTAATCATATCCCTAGCCATAAGACTAACTCTAACTCTCTCCCTAGTCATATCCCTAGTTCTAACCCTATCCCCTATCCCTTACTATAAACCAAAGCATAGCCCTAACTCTAGCCCTAAACTTAGATCTAAGCCTAACTCTAAATCTAACCCTAACCTTAAACCTATACCTCACCCTAACACTAGCTCTAACCCTAATGCTAATTTGAAAACTAGCCTTAACCCTAGCCATAGCATTCAAGCAAAACTCAGCTACAGCTCTAATCCTAACCCTTAACCGAAACCAAATCCTAATGCTATGCCTAGCCCTTATCCTAGCCCAAATTTGAGTCCTAAACCTAACCGTGCAACTAATAATGACCGGACTCTGATCCTAAAACTAACCCTAGCTCTAAACATCACACTAACCCTTAACCTAATCCGAACACTAAACCTAGCCCTAATCATAATGCAAGTACTTACATAAGCAATAGCCCTAACCCTAACACAAAACCTACCCTTAATCTGAACCCTAACCCTAGCTTTAACCCTAAACCTAACCCTAACCCTAGCCTTAACCCTAACCCAAGCTCTAATCCTATCTTTAACCTAAAGCCAAACCCTCACCCTAATGCTACCCTAGTCCTAACCCTAATCCTTAGCCTACACCAAACCTTAACTCTATTACTAGTCCTAACCCTAGGCCTCATTCTACCTCTAACCCTAACCCAAACACTAAGCCTATCCCTGACCCTTATTCTGACCCTAACACTAAGCCTAGGTCTAAGCCTGACCCTAACCCTAAACCAAACACTAACACTAGCCCTATCAGTAAACCTATACCTAAACCTAAATGTACCATTAACACTCGACCTAAACTTAATCCTAAATACAGCCATAACTCTAGCCCTAGCCCTAAACAAAAACCTAGCTCTAGCACTAACAATAACCATTAGTGTAATGCAATGACTAACAATACCCTTGACCTGACCCTAGTAAAATTGGGCTCCTAACCCTAAATCCAAAGCTAACCTGAACACTGACCTTTACCCTAACACAAACCCTAGCTCTAAACTTATTCCTAACAAAAAACATACCCATAACACTAGACCTATCCATAACCCTAACCTTAAAATTAGCCAAAACCATAATCCTAGTTCTTACATAACCCATAGTCCTAACACTAGCCATAAACCTCTCCTAAATCCTAGCCCTAAATATAGCACTAAAACTACCTGTAAGCCTAACCCTAACCATAGCCCTAGCCTTACCCTCACACTTGCCTAGCCCTAAACTTAGCTCAAACTCTCTTAACCTAAATGTAACCCTAAACCTTGCCCTAATCCTAACAGTAACCATAGCACAAATCCTACCTCAAAGTCTATCCATTACCTTAAATATAATCCGAACAATAATGCTAACCCTAGCCCAAACTCTAACCCTAATTCTAAACATAGCCCTGACTCTAACCCTAAACTTCGCCCTAGCCACAACCAAAAACACTTAACCTAAAACTAACCCTAACACTAACACTAGGCCTAACCCTAACCCTAGTCCTAACACTAACCTTAACCGAATCCCTAACACTAGCACTAACTCTATCCATTCCCCTACATATAAGCCTATCCCAAATGATAATCCTAGGCCTAAACCTAACACTATCCCTAAAACTAAACCTATACATTACTCTATACCTAACCTGAACCATAAACTTAGTCCTATTCATTACTCTAACCCTAACCCTAATGCTAATTTGAGCCCTAACCCTAAACCTTAACCTAAAGTAAACCCTAACCTGGACTTTGACCTTAATAATACACCCAGCTCTAAACCTGACCCTTACCCTAAACCTAACCCTTATACTAGACCTAGCCATAAACCTAACCCTAACCATAATCCTAGACCTGACATTACTCCTAGCCCTAATTCTAGCCCTTACCCTAACACAAAACCTACCCCTCATCCTAGCCATAAACCTAGCCTTAATCCTAATCCAAACCATCACCCTGGCTCTACTCCTACTTTTAACCCTCGACCTAGCCCTGAACCTAACTATAACCCCATCATATCCCCTAAAACTAACCATAACCCTAACAATTACACAAATCCTAACCCTAGCCTTAACCATAGGCCTAAAACTAACACTAACCCTAGCGCTAATCCTAGCCCTAATTTATCCCTAACCCTAACCCTACCTCTAACCCTAGTCCTAAGACTAACTCACTCTCACCCTAGCCCTATTTCTATTTCTAACCCTATATGTTACCTTAGTCCTAACCTTAGGCCTCACCGTAGCCATAGCCCTAACCCTAGATCTAACCATAACTCTAAATCTAACCCTAAACTTAAGCCTAAACCTCAACCTCCCACTAGCCCTAATACCATTGCTAACCCTAAAACTAGCTCTAACTCTAGCCCTAGCCCTAAAACAAAACCGAGCAATTACTCTAACCCTAAACTTTAATGTAAACCAAACCCTAATCCTACAACTAGCCATAACCCTAGCTCTAATTCAAGTCCTAGGCCTAAAACTAACCATAGCTCTAAATATCACCCTAACCCTAAAGCTAATGCTAACACTAGACCAGCCCAAATCCCATCCCTAAAACTAACCCTAATCGTAAACCTAGTTCTTACATCGGCCTAAGCCCGAACTCTAGCCTTAACTCTAACACAAAAATAGCCCTAATTCAAGCCCTAACACTAGATTGAACCCTAAAACTAAGCCTAACCCTAGTCCTAAACTTAACCCTAACTCTAGCCCTAACCGTATCCCTTACCCTAAACCCAACCCTATCGATAATGCTAACCCTAGTCCTAATCCTAATCCTTAGCCTAACCCTAACCCTAACCCTATTACTAGTCCTAACCCTAGCACTCATTCTGGCTCTAAATCTAACCCAAAAACTAACCCTAACCTTATTCTGACACTAACACTAATTATAGATCTAAACCTGAACCTAACCCTAAACTGAACCCTGAAACAAGCCTTATAGTAACCTTATACCTAAACCTAACCCTAACACTATCCCTAGACCTAAACCTAATGCTAAATCTGCGATAACTCTAGCCCTAGACCTAAACAAAATCTAAGTCCTAGCCCTAACAATAACCCTTAACCTAAAATAAACACTACCCCTACCCCTAAACCTAACCTTGTCCTAATTCTGGCTTTCATCCTAACCCTAACTCTAACCTGAACACTGACCATGCCTTTAACAGTAAACCTATCTCTACACCTGAGCCTAAACAACATCTAAACCTAACACTAGACCTAGCCATAACTCTAACCCTAGAACTAGCCCTAATCATAACCCTAGCTCTTATATTACCATAGCCCTAACCCTAGGCCTAAACCTAACACAAAACCTACATCTTATCCTAAGCCTAAACCTAGCCTTAGGCATCACGCTAACACAATCCGTAGCCCTAACACTACCCTAACCCTTGCCTTAGTCCTAAACCTGGCTCAAACCTAACCCTTACCCTAAATATAAACCTACACCTATCCCTAAATCTAACCCTAAACCTAGCCCTAATCCTAACCTTAACTCTAGCACTAAACCTAGCTCTAAGGCACCATTACTCTAAACATAACCCTGACTCTATTGATAACCCTAAGCCAAACCCTAACCCTAAACCTAACCAGAAAACTAATCCTAGACCTAACCCTAAACCTCATCCTAACCATAGGCCTAACCCTAGCTCAAACCTTAACCCTTACCATAAACATAACCATAACCATAGCCCTAACCCTAAGCCTAACCCTCAATCTAACTCTAAACATAAACCTAAACCTACATCTAATCGTATCCATTACCCTAACCTTAACACTACCCCTAATGATGACTGTAGCCGTAATCCTAACCCTAAACCTAACTGTACTGTAATCTTATCCCTAGACCTAACCCTAAACCTAAACCTCACCTCACCTAAACCTAGCTCAAAACCCAACCCTTACACTAAACATAACCCTAACCATAACCCTAGATCTAACCCTAACCTAACCCTAACTCAAGTCCTGTTTTTAAACATAACCCTAGCCCTAACCTTAGCTGTAACCCTATTCATTATCCTAACCATAACCCTTACCCTAATGTCAACTCTAGACCTAACCCTAACCCTATCACTAACCCTAACCTTATCAATTACCCTAAACCTAAACTGAACCCTAAACAAAAACCTATCATTACCATAATCCTCAGCCTAAAGCTAATTAGAGCCCTAACCCTAAACCCTAACCTCAAACAAACTCTAACCCTGAACCTTACCCTAATAATTCCCATAGCTCTAAACCTGTCCCTTACCCTAAACCTAACCCTTACACTAGACCTAGCCATAAAACATTCTAAATCTATCCCCAACCGTAACCCTAGACCTGACATTAGCACTAGCCCTAATCCTAGCCCTAACACTAGCCCTAACCCTAACACTAACCCCAGACCTTATCCTAGCCCTAAATCTAGCCTTAATCCTAACCCTAACCCTAACCTTAGGCCTAACCCTAACACTAACCCTAGCCCTAATCTTAGCCCTAATTTATGCCTATCCCTAACCTTAGCCCTAACCCTAGCCCTAAGTCTAACTCTAACTCTCAACCTTACCCCTTCCCTAGTTCTAACCCTATCCCATACTGAAACAATAATCCTAGTCCTAACCCTAGCCCTATCCTTAGCCATAACCCTAACCTAGATCTAACTCTAACTCTAAATCTAACTTTAACCCTAAGCCTAAACCTAAACCTAACACTAGCCCTAACCCTAATGCTAATCCTAAAACTAGCCCTAATCCTAGCCCTAACCCTAAAACAAAACCCAGACATAGCCCTAAACCTAACCCTTAACCTAAACCAAACCCTAAGCCTAACCCTAAACTTAGCCCTAAATTGAGTTTTAAGCTGAACCCTAAAACTAACCCTGACCCTGAATCTAACCATAACACTAACCCTCAACCTAACCCTTACACTAGACCTAGCCATAAAACATTCTAAACATCACCTCTAAACATCACCCTAACCCTAAACCTAAACCAAACACTAGACCTAGCCCCAATCCTAAACCTAAATTTAGCCCTAAATGTAACCCTGGTACTTGCACTAGCCATAACCCTAACCCTAGTATTAACTTAACATAAAACATAGCCCTAATTCAAGCCCTAACCCAAGCTTTAACCCTAACACTAACCCTAACCCTAGCCCTAATCATAACCATAACCCTAGCCCTAATCCTAGATCTAACCCTATTTATCGCCATAACTATAACCCTAACACTAATGCTAACCCTAGGCCTAAACCTAACCCGATCCCTAATCCTAACCCTATCCATTACCCTAAACCAAACCTAAACCCTAAACCTCAACCTATCATTACCCTAACCCTAACTTTAATGCTAATTCAAGCCCTAAATTTAAACAATAACCTATACCAAACCCTAACCAATGCCCTGACCTTAATAATACCTCTAGCTCTAAACCTGACCTAAAACTAAACATAACACTTACACTACCTGTATCCATAAACCTAACCCTAAAACTATTTTAATGATAACCCTAGACCTGATATTAGTCCTAGCCCTAATCCTAGCCCTAACCTAAAACAAACCTTAGCCCTCATCCTAGCCCTAAAACCAGCCTTAATCATAACCCTAACACTAACCATAGGCCTAGCCCTAATTCTAACCCTCCCCCTACCTCTAAACCGAGCTATAATGCCAATCCTTACCCTAAACTTAACCCTAACCCTAAACCTAATGATAGGCCGAAACTGAACAATAACCCTAGCCCTAATTCAAGCCCTAAATTAACCCTATCCCTAATCCTAACCCTAGCCCTAAGACTAACTCTAAATTTCACACTAGCCCTATCCCTAGTTCTAACCCTATCCCTTACCATAATTCTATCCCTAGCTCTAACCCTAGCCATAAACCTTGCCCTGTCCTTATTCCTAGCCATAACCCTAGATCTATCCCTAACTCTAACACTAACCCTAAGCCTAAGCCTAACATAAACACTAGCCCTAACCCTAATGCAACTCGTAAAACTAGCCCTAACCCTGACCCTAGCAGTAAATCAAAACTAAACAATAGCCCTAATACTAAACCATAACTTAAACCAAATCCTAATACTAGACTAGACCTAATTTGAATCCCAACCTTAAACTTAATACTAACCCTGACTTGGACTAATATCCTAACACTCACCCTAGCTCTAAACACCATCCTAACTTTAAACCAAACACTTAAAGAAACACTAGCCAAGTTATCTTGTTACTTGGCTACGTTTTTATTTTTAGGGGGCCAGACTTCATCAAATTCCTAGCCAAGAACCCAGAAAGAAGAAACTGAAGATGAGCTCCTGGGATCTGCCGCTACCCTGGAAAACTTCAGTTTTGATATCCTAATGGACACATCAAAACTAGCCCTGAATGATTCACCTTTATGGCATTGTTGAGCAGTGACCCAGAGCTCCTGAAGCAGCCATTGTCCTTCTGCTTCTGGGAGAGCCAGCCCAGCCGCTGCCTGCGCCTGCAGGGCAGGCAGCCCGCGCCACCCGGAGAAGGGGCCCAGCGGCCAGCCTGCGCAGTAGACAGACCATATGCAGTAGACAGACCAATGCATATACCATTGCATATGCCCCACCTCCCTTCCCCCTTTTTATTTCTTTTCTTTTTTCTTGTATTTTCTTTTCCCGCTCTCTTTTTTCTCTTCCTTTTCTTGTTATTTGTTTTCCTCCCTCTTACTCCCTCTATCCCATTTGCAACCCCCTAAATTTTACTATTCATAAGTAGGGTAATCTTATAAATACAGATAGGAATTTGAATCTATACATCCTTCCATAAATTACCCATCTATTGGTTAGAGCTTTCCAAAGTTACTAAGTTAGATTAACCCCATACCCTCACTCCTTTCCCCATCAAAAGACGACCAACTAAGAAAAGCTCAGGACTGGATGGCTATACAGTAGAGTTTTACAAAACCTCTAAAGAAGAACTAATACCAATACTTTTCAAGCTATTTCAGGAAATAGAAAAAGAGGGAGAACTTCCAAATTCATTCTATGAGGCCAACATCACCCTGATTCCTAAACCAGACAAAGACACTTCAAAGAAACAAAACTACAGACCAATATCTCTAATGAACATAGATGCAAAAATCCTCAATAAAATTCTGGCAAATCGGATACAGAACCATATCAAAAAGATCGTGCATCATGATCAAGTAGAACTCATCTCTGGGATGCAAGGCTGGTTCAATATACGGAAATCAATAAATGTTATTCACCACATCAATAGACTTAAAGATAAGAACTATATGATCATCTCGATAGATGCAGAAAAAGCATTCAACAAAGTACAGCCTCCTTTTATGTTCAAAACTGTAGAAAAACTAGGGATAACAGGAACATACCTCAATATTGTAAAAGCTATCTATGCTAAGCCTCAGGCTAGCATCATTCTGAATGGAGAAAAAATGAAGGCATTCCCTCTAAAATCTGGAACAAAACAGGGATGCCCTCTCTCACCACTTCTGTTCAACATAGTTCTCGAAACACTGGCCAGAGCAATTAGACAGATGAAAGAAATTAAAGGCATAAAAATAGGAAAAGAAGAACTTAAATTATCACTATTTGCGGATGACATGATTCTATACCTAGCAGACCCAAAAGGGTCTACAAAGAAACTACTAAAGCTAATAAATGAATTCAGCAAAGTGGCAGGATATAAAATCAACACGCATAATCAAAGGCATTCCTGTATATCAGCGACAAATCTTCAGAAATGGAAATGAGGACAACCACCCCATTCACAATATCCTCAAAAAATAAAATAAAATAAAATACTTGGGAATCAACCTAACAAAAGAGGTAAAAGACTTATACAATAAAAACTACAGAACCCTAAAGAGAGAAATAGAAGAAGATCTTAGAAGATGGAAAAATATACCCTGTTCAAGGATAGGCAGAACTAACATCATCAAAATGGCAATATTACCAAAAGTTCTCTATAGGTTTAATGCAATGCCAATGAAAATCCCAATGGCATTTCTTGTAGAAATATATAAAGCAATCATGAAATTCCTATGGAAAAATAAAAGACCCAGAATAGCAATAACATTTCTAAGTAGGAAAGGTGAATCAGGTGGTATAGAGATAGCAGACTTCAAGCTATTCTACAGAGCAATACTAACAAAAACAGCATGGTACTGGTACCAAAACAGGCGGGTGGACAAATGATACAGAATAGAGGACACAGACCAATCCACAAAATTACCATTATCTTATATTTGATAAAGGGGCTAAAAGCATGCAATGGAGGAAGGATAGCATCTTCAACAAATGGTGCTGGGAAAACTGGAAATCCATGTGCAACAAAATGAAACTGAATCTCTTTCTCTCTCCATGCACAAAAGCTAACTCAAAATGGATCAAAGAGCTTGATATCAAATCAGAGACTCTATGTCTGATAGAAGAAAATCTTGGCTCCGATCTACATATTGTGGGGTTGGGCTCCAAATTCCTTAATAGGACACCCATAGCACAAGAGTTAATAACAAGAATCAACAAATGGGACTTACTTAAACTAAAAAGTTTTTTCTCAGCAAGAGAAACAATAAGAGAGGTAAATAGGGAGCCTACATCCTGGGAACAAATTTTTACTCCTCACACTTCAGATAAAGCCTTAATATCCAGAATATATAAAGAACTCAAAAAATTAAGCAATAAGAAAAAAAAATAACCCAATCAGAAATGGGCCAAGGACCTGAAGAGACACTTCTCAGAGGAGGACATACATCCAATCAACAAGTACATGAAAAAATGCTCACCATCTGTAGCAGTCAGAGAAATGCAAATCAAAACCACCCTAAGATACCATCTCACTCCAGTAAGACTGGCAGCCATTATGAAGTCAAACAACTAGTGCTGGCGAGGATGTGGGGAAAGGGTACACTTGTACATTGCTGGTGGGACTGCAAATTGGTGCGGCCAATTTGGAAAGCAGTATGGAGATTCCTTAGAAAGCTGGGAATGGAACCACCATTTGACCCAGCTATTCCCCTTCTCTGTCTGTTCCCTAAAGACCTAAAAAGAGCATACTACAGGGATACTGCTACATCGATGTTCATAGCAGCACAATTCACAATACCTAGACTGTGCAACCAACCTAGATGCCCTTCAATAGATGAATTGATAAAAAAATGTGGCATTTATACACAATGGAGTGTTACTCTGCACTAAAAAATGACAAAATCATGGAATTTGCAGGGAAATGGATGGCATTAGAGCAGATTATGCTAAGTGAAGCTGGCCAATCCCTAAAAAAAAAACAAATGCCAAATGTCTTCCTTGATATAAGGAGAGCAAATAAGAACAGAGTAGGGAGGAAGAGCATGAGAAGAAGATTAACATTCAACAGGGATGAGAGGTGGGAGGGAAAGGGAGAGAGAAGGGTAACTGCATGGGAATGGAAGGAGACCCTCATTGTTATACAAAATTACATACAAGAGGAAGTGAGGGGAAAGGGAAAAATACAGGGGGAAAAATGAATTACAGTAGATGGGGTAGACAGAGAAGATGGGAGGGGAGGGGAGGTGAGGGGGGATAGTAGAGGATAGGAAAGACAGCAGAATACAACATACACTAGCATGGCAATATGTAAAACAGTGGATGTGTAACCGATGTGATTCTGCAATTTGTATAAGGGGTAAAAATGGGAGTTCATAACCCACTTGAATCAAATGTGTGAAATATGATATGTCAAGAACTATGTAATGTTTTGAACAACCAATAATAAAAATTTTTTAAAAAGAAGCACTAGCCATAATTTGAGACATAAACCTAACCTTAAAACTAACCCTAACTATTAATCTAACACTAACACTAGCTCTAAATATCACCCTAACCTTAAACCTAATCGTAACACTAGATGTCTAACCCCTAACCATAACCCTAAAACTAACACTAACTGTAACACTAGTTCTTACATTAGCCGTTACTCTAACCCTAGCCCTAATCCTAATACAAAACTAGCCCTATTCTGAGATCTAAACCTAGCTTTAATCCTATCTCAAGCCCTAACCCTAGCTCTACACCTATCCGTTACCCTAAGCCAAAACCTAACACTAATTCTAATCCTAATTTAACCCTAATCCTTAACCTAACCCAAACCCTAATCCTATTACTAGTCCTAACTCTAGCCCTCATTCTAGCTCTAACCATAACCCAAACCCTCACCCTAACCTTGACCCTTATTCTGACCCTAACACTAATCATAGGTCTAAACCTGAACCTAACCCTATACCAAAATCTAACACTAGCCCTCCCGGTAAACTTATACCTAAACCTAACCCTAACACTAGCCCTAGACCTAAACTTAATCCTAAATCTAGCCATAACTCTAGCCCTAGAACTAAAGAAAAACCTAGCCCTAGCCCTAATCATAACCCTTAGCCTAAGCCAAACACTAACTCTTCCCCTAGACCGAACCCTAGTCCTAATTTCCTAATTCTGTCTTTAATTCTAACCATAATCCTAATCTGAACACTGACCCTGACACTAACACTAATCCTAGCTCTAAACATCACCCTAACCCTGAAACTATACCTAGACCTAACATTAACCCTAAAACTAGCCCTAATCATAATAAGTTCTTAATTTAGCCATAGCCTAACCTATTACAAAACCTAGTCCTAATCCAAGCCCTACCCTATCTTTAACCCTAAAGCTAACCCTAACACTAACCATAGCCCTAACCCTAAGCCTAAGCCTAACCTTAGACCCAATCCTAAGCACAACCATAGCCCTAACCCTAGCTCTAACCCTACCCATTACCCTAAGGATAACCCTAACCCTTATGCTAACCCTAGGCCAAACACTAATCCTATGCCCATCCCTAATCCTATCCATTACACTACACCTAACTTGAACCCTAAACCTAAAACTATCGTTAATCTATCACTGAATCTAAAGCTAATTTGAGCCCTAACCATAAACCATAACCTAACCTAAACCCTAATCCTGATCCTAATAATACCCCTAGCTCTAAAGCTGACTCTAACCATAAACCTAACCCTTACAATAGACCTATATATAAACCTAACACTAAAACTATCCCTAAAGCTAACCCTAGACCTGACATTAGCCCTAGCCCTAATGCTAGCTCTAATCCTAACACAATCCCTAGCCCTAACCGTAGACCTAACACTAGCTTTAATCCTAACCCTACACTTAACCCTATCCCTAACCCTAATTTTAACCCTCACCTTAGCTCTAAACCTAGCTGTAACATCATACCTTACCCTAACCAAAACCCTACCCCTAACACAAGTTCTAACCCAATCCCTAATCATAAGCAAAACTATAATCCTAATGGTAACCAAAGACCTATCCCTAATCCTTAGCCTAATCAAAACACTAACCCTATTAATAGTCCTAACCCTAGCCCTCATTCTAGCTCTAACCCTATCCCAAACCCTAACCCTAACCCTGAATCTTATTCTCATCATGACAGTAACCCTAGGTCTAAACCTGACCCTAACCCAAGACCAAACCCTAACACTATCCCTACCAGTAACCCTATATATAAACCTGACCCTACCCCTAGCCCTAGACCTAAACCTAATCCTAAATCTAGCCTTAACTCTAGCCCTAGGCCTAAACAAAAACCTAGCCCTAGCCATAATAATAACCCTTAATCTAACACAAAGACTAACCCTACCCCTAGACATAGACCTAGTCCTAATTCTGGCTTTAACCTTAACTCTAACTCTAACCTGAACACTGACCCTGCATTTAACACTAAGCTGTCTCTAAACCTGACCCTAACCGAAAACCTAACACTAACAGTAGACTTAGCCATAATGCTAAACCTACGAATAGCCCTAATAATAATCCTAGCTATTACATTACCCATAGCCCTAACCCTATGCCTTAACCTAACACAAAAACTAGAGCGAATCCTAGCCCTAAGCGTAACCCTAATTCTAACCCTAGACCTAATCCAACCCCAACTCTAGCCTTAATCTAAACCTTACTCAATGCCTAACCCTTACCCTAAATATATACATAGACCTATTCTTAACTCTAACCATAACACTAGCCCTAACCCTAAACTTAACCTTATCCCTAAACCTAGCTCTAAACCGACCCATTACTATAACCCTAACCCAAACCCTAAAACTATTGATAACTCTAGCCATAACCCTATCCATATCCCTAACCAAAAAAAAAAAAACTAACCCTAGACCTAACCGTAAACCTAACACTCAACATAGCCCTAACCCTAGCTCAAACCCTAACACATACCATAAATCTAAACCTAACCATACCTTAACCTTAACCCTAAAACTAAATCTAACGCTAACCCTAATCATAAACCCAAACCTACATCTAACCATATCCATTACTTTGCCCAAACCCTAAGCCTAATCCTAGCCCTAATCCTAACCACAACCATAGCCCAAATCATAGCTCTAAATCTATGCATTATCCTAACCATAACCCTAAACATAATGCTAACACTAGCCTTAACCCTAACACTACTTCTATCCCTTGCTCTAATTCTAACCTAAATCCTCAACCTACCCTTACCCTTAATCTAACCGTAAGACCCCTAAGCCTAACCCTAACTCTGACCCAAGCTCTATTCCTAAACTTAACCCTAGCTCTAACCCCACCCCTTACCCTAACCCTAACATAAACCTCATGATAACCCTAGCCCTAACCCTAAAATACTCTAAAGATAAGCGTAAACCTAACCCTAGACCTAACCATAAACCTAACCCTTGCCATAGTCCTAACCCTAGCTCAAACCCTAAAAGCTATGCTAAACCTAACACTAACTGTTTTTTCTAAACCTAAAACTAACCCTAACCCTAATCTGACATCTAAACCTGTTCATTACCCTAACACTAATGATAACCCTAGCCCTAAACCTAATACTAACACGAACCCTAGACCTAACCCTCAACCTAACAATAGACTTAGCACAAATCCTAGCTCAAACCCTAACCAGTACCCTAAACCTAACCCTAACCCTAACCCTAGATTTAACCCTAACCCTAACTCTACCCTAATCCTAAACATAACCCTAGCTCTAACCCTAGTTCTAACCCTATCTATTACCCTAATGATAACTATAAACCTAATGCTAACCCTAGGCCTAACCCTAACCCTATTTATGAAACTAAAACTAACCTGAACCCTAAACCTAACCAGAAGCCTAAAACTAACCCTATCCATTACCGTAATCCTAACTGTAATACTAGCAGTAATGTGAGCCCTAACCCTAAACCTCAACCTAACCCAAAACCTGACCCTGACCATTATAATACCCCTAGGTCTATACCTGAACCTTACTCTAAACCTAACTCTGACCCTAGACATAGCCATAAACCTTATCTGAAAACTATCCCTAACCATAACACTAGACCTGATATTAGCCCTAGCCCTAATTCTTGCCATAAACCTAACACAAACCCTAGCCCTCATCCTAGTCCTAAACCTAGCCTTGATCCAACCCGAACCCTAACTCTAGCCCTATTCCTAATTTTATCCCTTCCCCTATTTCGGGACCTAGATATAACCCCGTCCCTTCCCCTAAATCTAACCCTAACCCTAACCATAGATTTAACCC
Source organism: Marmota flaviventris (assembly GCF_047511675.1). Lineage (NCBI taxonomy): Eukaryota > Metazoa > Chordata > Mammalia > Rodentia > Sciuridae > Marmota > Marmota flaviventris. The sequence goes on from NW_027287696.1 coordinate 244,133, forward strand.
TTACACTAATCCTAGATCTGATCCTAGCCCTAGTTTAACACTAACCCTAACCCTATCACTAGCACTAACTCTGTCTCCCTAGCCCTATTCCTAGTTCTAACCCTATCCCTTACCATATCCCTAACACTTGCTATAACCTTAGCCTTAAACTTAGCCCTACTACTAACCCTAGATCTAACCATAACTCTAAATCTAACCCCAACACTAAGTGTAAACCTCCCACTGAAACTAGCTCTAACACTAGCACTAATCCTAAAACTAACCATAACCTAGTCCCAGCCCTAATCAAAACTGAGCCACAGCCCTAACTGTAACCCTTAACCTAAACCAAAACCTAACCCTACACCTATCCCCAACCCTAGCCCTAATTCCAGTCATGCCCTAACCCTAAAACTAACCTTGACACTGACTCTCACCCTAACACTAACTCTAGCTCTCAGATCACCCTAAAATATACCTAACCTTAAAACTAGACCTAGCCCTAACCCTAACCCTAAAAGTAGCCCTAATCATAACCCTACTTCTTACATTAGTGTTAGCCCTAATCCTAGCCCTAGCCTAACCTAATACCTAGCCCCAATTTGAGCTCTATGCTTTGTTTTAACCCTAAACCTTACCCTGGCCATAACCATTACCCTAAACCTACTCCTAACATAAAACTTGCCCTAAACCTAAACCTCACCCTAGCCTTAATCCTAACCATAATCCTAGCCCTAACCCTAGCTCTAACCATATCCGTTCCCTAACCATAACCCTAACCCTAATGCTAACCCTAGGATAGCCCTAACCCTATATCTAACCCTAACTTTATCCCTTACCCTAAACCTAAACTGAACCCTAAACCTAACCATATCCATTACCCTAATCGTAACCCTAACCCTAATGCTAAACATCTCTAAACATCACCCTAACATAAAATTAATTCTAACACTAGACCTAGCCTTAACCCTAATATTAAAACTAGCATTAATCATAACCCTAGTTAGTACATTCGTAGTTGTCCTAAACCTAGCCCTAACTCTAACACAAATCCTACCCCTAAACTGAGCTCTAACACTAGCTTTAACCCTAATCTTAACCCTAACACTAGCCCTAAACCTAACCCTAACCCTAGCTCTAACCTAACCCTTACCCTAAGCCAAACCCTAACCCAAATGCTAACCATAGTCCTAACCCAAATCCTCAGCCTAATTAAACTCTAACTGTATTACTAGTCTTAACCCTAGCACTCATTCTAGCTTTATTCCTAAGCTTGACTCTCTTCTGATCCTAACAGTAACCCCAGGTCTAAACCTTACCCTAAACCTAAACCAAACCCTAACACTAGGCCTACCAGTAATCTTATACCTATACTTAAGCCTGACACTAGTCCTAGACACAAAGCTAATCCTAAATATAGCTACAACTCTAGCCCTAGACCTAAACAAAAACCTAGCACTAGCACTAAAAATAACCCTTAACCTAAACCAAACACTACCCCTATCCCTAGACCTAAACCTAGTCCTAATTCTGGTTCTAACCTTAACCCTAATCCTATCCCAAACACTGACCCTGATTCTAACACTAAAACTAACTTTAAACCAGACTAACACTGATTTAAACCTGATTCTAACACTAAACCTAGAGTTAAACTAGACCTAGACATAACCCTAACCCTAAAACTAGTCCTAAACACAACCCTAGCTTTTATATTATGCATAGTACTAACCATAGCCCTAAACCTAACACAAAACCTAGCCCTAATCCTAGGCCTAAACTTAGCTCTAAGCATAAACCTAAGCAAAACCCTAGCCCTAACCTTAACCGTAAACCTAACCCTCGCCTTAGACCTAACCCTAGCTCAAAGCCTAACCATAACACTAAACATAACCTTAACCCTAACCCTAGCCCTAATCCTAACATTAACCATAGCCTGAACATTAGCTCTAACCATATACATTACCCTAACCCTAACACTAACCCTAATTAAAACCCTATCTCTAACACTAAACCTAACTCTAACCATAAATGTAAACTTAGACATAAACCTAAACCTAACCCTCACCCTAGCACTAACCCTAGCTCAAAAACTAAACCTTACCCTAACCTAACCATAACCCTAGCCCTAAACCTAACACTTACCCTAACCCTAACACTTATCCTAAACTGAACCATAGCCCTATCCCTAAACCTAACCCTAATCCTAGACTTAATCCAAACCATAACCTAGCCCTAACATTAGCTCTAAACCTATCCATTACACTAAACATAACCCTAACCCTAATTCTTACCCTAACCCATTCACTAAATCTAACCAATCCATTACCTAAACCTTAACTGAAATCTAAACTAAACCCTATCCATTACCCTAACTCTAAACCTAACCCTAACTCTAATTTGAGCTCTAACCCTAAACCTTAAAATAAACCAAATGCTAACCCTGACCCTAAACCTAATAATAACCCTAGCTCTTAAAGCTGTCCTTTAACCTAAATCTAACCCTTACACTAGACCTAGCCCTAACCTAACCATAAAACTATCCTTAGCTGTAACCCTAGAACTGATATTAGCCCTAGCCCGAGTCCTAGCCATAACCCTATCAAAAAACCTACCCCTCGTCCTAGCCCTAATCCTAGCCTAATCCTAAATGAACCATAACCCAAGGCCAAATGCTAATTTTAACCCTAACCCTAGCCCTAAACCTAGGTAAAATCCCACCCATTACCCTAAACATAACCCTAACCCCAATGTTAACCCTGACCCTGGCCCCAAACTGGGCCTAACTCTAACACTAACCCTACACCTAAACCTAGCTATAACCCCACCCATTCCCCTAAACTTAACCCTAACCCCAATGCTAACCCTAACCCTAGCCCAAACCCTAGGCCTAATGCTAACACTAACCCTACTTCTAATCCTAGCACTAATTTATCCCTAAACCTATTCCTAACCCTAAACCACTAACTCTAATTCTCACCCTAGCCATATCCCTAGTTCTAACCACAATCCTTATATAACCCTAACGCTAGCCATAACTCTAGCCCTAGCCCTAACCCTAGATCTAACCCTAAATCTAAATCTAACCATAACCCTAAGCCTAAACCTTGCCCTAAAACTAGCTCTAACCCTGATGCTAAACCAAAATCTAGCCCTAACCCTAGCCCTAGCCCTAAAACAAAACCGAGCCATAGCCCTAACCCTAACCCTTAACCTAAACCAAAGCCTAACCCTACACCTAGCTTTAATTTTAGCCTTAACTCAAATCCTAAATGTAACCCTAAAACTAATCCTTAACCTTACACTGACCCTAACAATAACCCTTGCTCTAAACATCACCCTAACCGTAAACCTAACAATAACACTAGTCCTAGCTTTAACCCTAACCCTAAAACTAGCAAAATTGTAACACTAGTTCATACATTAACTATAGCCCTAACCCTAGCCCTATCAATTACTCTAAACGTAACCCTAATTCTAATGCTAACTCTAGGTCTAAATCTAACCCTATCCCTAAGCATAACCCTATCCATTATGCTAAAACTAACCTGAACCCTAAACCTAACCCTCTCTTTAGCCTAATTCAAACCCTAATGCTAATTCGAGCCCTAAACCTAAACCCTAACCTAAACAAAACCCTAAAACTGACACTGACCCTAATAATATCCTTAGCTCTAAATTTGACCCTAACCCTAAACCTAACACAAATACTAAACATAGCCATAAACCTAACCCTAAAACTCACACTAACCATAACCCTAGAACTGACATTCACCTTAACACTAATTCTAGCCCTATCCCTAACACCCTAGCCCTCATTCTAGCCCTAAACCTAGCCTGAATCATAACTCTAACGAAACCCTAGCCCTAACCCTAATTCTAACCTTCACTCTAGCCCTAAACCCAGCTCTAACCCCATCACTTACACTAAACCTAACTCTAAGCCTAAAACTAACTCAAGGCCTAAACATAACCATAAACCTAGCCATATTCCTAGCCCTAATCAAGCCCTATACCTAACCCAAACCCTAAGCCTAGCCCTAAGACTAACTCTCACTTTTGCCCTAGCCGTAAACCTAGCTCTAGCCCTATCCCTTACTTTAACCCTAATACTAGCCATAAACCTAGATCTAACTTTAGCCCTATCCTTAGCCCTAGTCCTAACCCTAGATCTAATCCTAACTCTAAATCTAACTCTAACCCTATGCCTAAAACTAACCCTAACAATAGACCTAAACCTAACACTAATCCTAAAGCTAGTCCTAACCATAGTCCTAGCTTTAAAACAAAACCGAGCCATAGCCTAACTTTAAAACTTAACCTAAACTAAAACCTAACCCTACACCTAGCCCTAACCCTAGCCCTAATTCGAGTACAAAACCTAACCCTAAAACTTACCCTGACCTTGAAATTGACCCTTACAGTAACCCTAGCTCTAAACATCACCCTAACCCTAAACCTAACCTAACAAAAGACCTAGTCCTAACCCTAATCCTATAACTAGCCCAAATCGCAACACTAGTCCATACATTGGCTATAACTTTAAACCTAGCCCTAACCCTAACCAAAACCTAGCCCTAAACCAAGACCTAACCCTAGATTTAACCCTAAATCTAACCCTAACACTAGCCCTAACCCTAACCCTAAACATAGCCCTAAACCTAGCTCTAACCCTATACCTTACCCTAAGTTAACCCTAACCCCAATGCCAACACTAGTCTTAACCCTAATCCTTAGTTTAAACCAAACCGTAATCCCATTACTCCTCCTAACCTTAGCCCTCATTCTATCTCTAATCATAACTCAAACCTGACACTTATTCTGACCCTAACTGTAACCATAGGTCTAAACCTGACCCTAACCCTAAACTGAACCCTAACACTAGCACTAGCAATAAACCTATACCTAAACCTATCCCTAACACTAGAACTAACCCTAACCCTAACCCTAGCACTAATCCTATCCCTTACCCTAAGCCAAACCCTAACCCTAATGCTAAACCTAGTCCTAACCCTAATCCTTAGCCTAATACAAATCCTAAATCTATAACTAGTCCTAACCCTAGCCATCATTCTAGTTATAACAATAACCAAACACTAACACTAACCCTGACCCTTATTCTGACCCTAATACTAAACCAAACCCTAACACTAACCCTACCCATAAACCTATACCTCAACCTAACCCTAACACTAGCCCTAGATAACACCTAATCCTAAATCTAGCCATATCTCTCACCCAAGACCTAAAAAAACCTAGCCCTAGCTGTAGCCCTAATGATAATCCTTAACCTAACCCAAACACTAACCCTACCTCTAGACCTAACCAATTCTAATTTAGGCTCTAAACTTAACCCTAACCCTAATCCAAACACAGATCCTGACACTAACACTAACCTTAGCTTTAAAATTGACCCTAACCAAAACCTAAACCTAACGCTAGACCTAGCCATAACCCTAAACATAAGCCTAGCACTTACAAACCCATAGCACTAACCCTAGCTCTAAAACTAACACAAAACCTAGCCCTACTCCAAGGCCTAAACCTAGCCCTAAGCATAACCCTAAACCTAACCCTATCCCTCATGCTAACCCTAACCTGCACCTTAGGGCTAACCCTAGATAAAACCCTAACCCTAACCCTTAACATAATCTTAGCCCTATCCGTAAACCAAATGCTAACCCTAGCCCTAATCATAATGTTAATACTAGTCCTAATACTATCTCTAAAATTATCCATTACCATAAACCTAACCCTAAACCTAATGATAACCATAACTCTAACTCTAAGTGTAAACCTAATCCTAGACCTAATTCTAAACCTAACCCTCATCATAGACCTAACCCTAGATCAAACCCTAAACTATACACTAACCCCAGCCCTAGCCCAAACCCTAACACTAACCATAAACCTAAACTCCCCCTACCCCTAACCCTACATCCAACCCTATCCTTAACCTAACTCTAAAGATAACCTTAGCATTAACCCTAACACTAACCCTAAACTTAAAACTACCCCTAACCCTAACTCAACATCTAACCCAATTCAGAAACCTAACTCTAAAGGTAATCTTAGCCCTAACACTAACACTAACCCTAACCTTAACCGTAAATCTAACCCTAGACATAACACTAAACCTAATTCTCACCCTAGCACTAACCCTAGCTCAAAAACTAAACCGTACCCTAAACCAAACCCAAAACTTAACCCTAGCCCTAGCCATAACCCTAACCATAACTCTAGCCCTAAACCTAACCAAAACCCTAGCCCTAATCCTAACAAAAACCCTAGCCCTAACCCTAGTTCTAACACTATCCATTACCCTAACAATAACCATAACCCAAGTGCTAACCCTAGGCCTAACCCTAACCCTATCTCTAACCCTAACCATACCCATTACCCTAATCTTAACCTGAATCCTAAACCTAAACCTTTCCATTACTCTAAACCTAACTCTAACCCTAACACTAATTTGAGCCCTAACCCTAAAACGTAACCTAACCCATAACCAAAACCTGATGCTCACCCTAAAAACACCTAATTCTAAACCTGATCCTTACCCTAAACATAACCCTTATACAAGACTAGCCATGAAACTAACCCTATAACTATCCCTAGCCATAACCCTAAACCTGACATTATCCCTATCCCTGAAATTTGCCCTAACCTTAAGAAAAACTCTAACCCTCATCCTAACACCAAATCTAGCCTTAATCCTAAACCAATCCTAACCGTATTTCTAAACCTAATTCTAATCATCGCCCTAGCCTTAAACCTAGCTATAAACCCATCTCTTCCCCTAAACCTAACGCTAAACCTAACCCTAAGCATAGCCCTAACATTAGGCCTAACCCTAACACTAATTCTAGACCTATTCCTAGGCCTAGTTTAGCCCTAACCCTAACCCTAAATCTAGCCTTAAGACTAAATCTGACTCTCGCTTACCTCTATTTCTAGTTCTAACCCAATACCTTACCATAACCCAAACACTAGAAATAAAGTTAGCCCTAACCCTAGCCATAGCCCTAAACCTAGAATTAACCATAACTCTAAATGTACCCCTAAGTTTAAACTCACCCTATCACTAGCAATAACACTAACATTAATCATAAAACTACCCTTAACTTCAGCCTTGGCCCAATAACATAACCGAGCTATAGCACTAACCCTAAACCTTAACCTAAAACAAACCTTTACCCAACATCTAGCCCTAAGCCTACCCCTAATTCGAGTCATATCCCTAACCTAAACCAACCCTGACCCTGACTCTGAACCTATCACCAACCCTAGCTCAAAACATCTTTCTAAACTTAAACCTAACCCTAAAACTAGACTTAGCCCTAATGTAACTCTAAAATTAGCCCTAATCATAATCCTAGTTCTTACATTAGCCATATCCCCAACACTGGCCCTAATGAAACACAAAACGTAGCCCTAATCTGAGCCCAAACCCTAGCTTTAACACTATCTCTGACCCTAAATGTAGCTCTAACCCTTAATCTAAACCTAAACCTAACTTTAATCCTTACACTAACTCTAAACCTAACCCTCACCATAATCCTAGCCCTGGCTCTAACCCTATCCATTACACTAACCTGAACACTAACCCTAATGCTAATCCTCAGGCTAACCATAACACATTCCCTAACCCTAACCTATCCATTACCCTAAACATAGCCCTAACACTAAACCTAACCTAATACTAAACCTAGACATAACAATAACCCTAAAACTAGCTCTAGTTGTAACCCTAGTTCTTACATTAGCTCTAGACCTAAAGCTAACACAAAACCTAGCCCTAATCAGAGCCCTAAAACTAGATTGAACTCTAAATCTAGCCCTAACCCTAACCCTAACCCTAATCCTTAGTCTAGCCCTTACCCTAGCCCTAACCCTAGCACTAACCCTATCCCTTGCCCTAAGCCAAACTCTAACCTAAAGCTAACCTAGTCCTAAACCTAATCCTTAGCCTAACTCAAACCCTAACTCTACTACTAGTCCTAACACTAGTCCTCAATTTAGCTCTATCCATATCCCAAACTCTAACACTAACCCTGACCCTTATTCTGACCCTAACACTACTGTATGTTTAGACCTGACCCTATCCCTAAACCGACCTGTAACATTGACGCTACCAGTAACCCTATACCTATACCTAACCCTAGACATAGACCTACACCCAATCCTTAATCTAGCAATAACTCGAGGCCTAGCCCTAAACAAAAACCTAGCCCTAACCCTAACAATAACCCTTAACCTAACCCAAACACTAACCCTACCCCTCGACCTAACCCTAGTCCTAATGCTGGACCTAATCATAAACCTAACCCTAACCAGAACACTGACCCTTACCCTAACACAAACTCTAGTTCAAAATCTTTTCCTAAACAAAAACCTAACCCTAAACTATACCTAGCCATATCACTAATGCTAAAACTAGCCATAACCATAAGCCAAACCCTACCTCTAACTCTATCCATTACCCTAACCATAACCCGAACACTAATGCTAACCCTAGCCCTAACCCTTACCCTGAACTAACCCTAAACCTCGTCCTAGTGCAAATCCCAGCTCAATCCCTAACCCTTAAACCTAACCTAACCCTAACACTAACCTTTGGCCTAAACCTAACGCTAACATTAACCCTAGTCCTAATCCTAACCTTAACCCTAGCCCTAAACCTAGCTCTAACCCTACCCATTACCCTAACCCTAACCCTAATCCTGATGATAACCCTAGCCCTAAACCTAAATCTACCCTAACTCTAACCCTACACATAGCCAAAAACCTAAACTTTGCCATAGACCTAACCATAGCTCAAACCCTAATCATTACCCTAAACCTAACCCTACACCTATCGCTAACACTAACCTAAGCTGAAATCTAATCATAACCTTAAGCCTAACCTGACATCAAACCCTATCCAATACCCTAACTTAATGATAACCCTAGCCGTAATCCTAACACTAACCTTGACCCTAACCGTAAATATAACCTTGACATAACCCTAAACCTAACATTCACCCTAGCGCTAACCCTAGCTCAAACCCTAAACCATATCCTAAACCTAAACCTAAAGCTATCCCTAGGCCAAACCCAAACCCTAAACCTAACTCTAGCCCTAATACTAACCATAACCCTAGCCCTAACCCTAGTTCTAACCCTATCCATTTCCCTAAACATAACCCTTACCCTAATGCTAATCCTAGGCCTAAACCTAACTCTTCCACTAACTCTAAACCTATCAATTAACGTACACCTAATCTGAACCCTAAACCTAACCATATAATTACCATATCCCTAACCCTAATGCTAATTTGAGCCCTAACCGTAAACCATAACCTAAACCAAACCTGAAACGTGAATCTAACCCTAATAATAACTGTAGCTCTAAACCTGACCCTTACCCTAAACCTCACCCTTATCCTAAGACCTAGCCATAAATGTAAACCTCAGTCTATCCCTAACTATAGCCCTAGACCTGAAACTAGCACTAGCCTTAACTCTTGCCATAACCCTAAAACAAACCCTAGCCCTCATCCTATCCCTAAACCTAGCCTTATTACTAACCCAATACATAATCCTAGCCCTAACTGTAATTCTAACCTTTGACCTAGCCCTAAAACTAGCTATAATCGCATCCCTTCCCCTAAACCTAACTCTATCTCTAAGCCTAAACCTAGGCCTAAACCTAACACAAACCCTAGACCTAATCCTAGCCCTAATTTAGCTCTAAACCATACCTAACCCTAGCCCTAAGACTACCTCTAACTCTCGCCCTAGTCCTATTCCTAGTTCTAACCCCAACCTTTATCATAACCCTAAAACTTGTCCTAACCTTAGCCCTATCCCAAGCCCTAGCCCTAATCCTACATCTAATCCTAACTCTAAATGTAAACCTAAACCTAAATCTCTCACTAACCAAGCTGTAACACTAACACAAATCCTAAAACTAACCCTAACCTAGCCCAAGCCCTACAACAAAACAGAACTATAGCACTAACCCTAACCTTTAACCTAAACAAAACCCTAAGCCTACACATAGCCATAAACCTAGCTCTAATTCAAGTCCTATCCCTAACCCTAAAACTAACCATGACCCTGACTCTGACCCTACACTAACTCTAGCTCTAAACATCACCCAAAACCTAAACTGAACCCTAACACTAGACCTAGCCCTAACCCTAACCCTAAAACTAGCCCTAATCATAATCCTAGTTCTTACATTAGCTATAGCCCTAACCCTAATGCTAACCTAATGAAAAACCTATCCTAATCAGAGCCCTAACACTTGCTTTAACACTAAAAATAACCATAACCCTAGCCCTAACCCTTACCTTAAATCTAATGCTAACCCTAACCCTTGCAATAACCCAAAACCTAACCCTGATCCTAGCCCTAATTCTAACCATAACCCTAGCCCTAACCCTAGTTCTAACCCTATCCATTACCCTTACTCTAATCCTAACCCTAACCTAATGCTAAGCCTAGGATAACCCTAACCCTGTTCCTAAACCTAAACCTATCCATTACACTAATACTTACCTGGACCCTAAACCTAACCATATCCATAAACCTAATCCTAACCCTAATCCTAATGCTAATTTGAGCCCTAAACTTAAACATTAACCTAATCCAACCCGGAACCCTGTACCTTACCATAATAATGTTCCTAGCTCTAAAACTTACCCTAAAACTTACCCTAAACCTTACACTATACCTAGCCATAAACCTAACCCTAAAACTATCTCTAACCATAATCCTAGACCTGACATTAGCCCTAGCACTAATGGAGCCCTAGACCTAACACAAACCCTAGCCGTAATCCTAGCCCCCAAATAGCCTTAATCCTAACCCTAACCTAACATTAGCCCTAACCCTAATTTTAACCCTCACCCTAGTTCTAAACCTAGCTATAACATCATGCCTAACCATAACCATAAACCTAACACTAGCCCTAAACCTAGGCTTAGCCTTAATACTAACCCTAGCTCTAATCCTAGCCCTATTTTTTTTTTTAATTTTTTATTGTTGGTTGTTCAGGATGTGTAACTGATGTAATTCTGCAATCTGTATATGGGGTAAAAATGGGAGTTCATAACCCACTTGAATCAAAGTGTGAAATATGATATATCAAGAAATTTGTAATCCTAGCCCTATTAAAGCCCTAACCCTAACCCTACCAAACCCTAACCCTAAGACTAACTCTACCTCTCTCCCTAGCTCCATCCCTAGTTCTAACCCTATCCCTTATGATAACCCAAATGCTAGCCCTAACCCTAGCTGTAACCTAGATTTAACCCTAACTCTAAATCTAACCCTAAACATAAGCCTAAACCATATCCTAACACTAACTCTAAACCTAACCCTAGCCCTAGCCCTCAAGCAAAACCGAGCAATAGCATTGAACCTAACCCTTAACCTAAACCAAACCCTAACCCTACACCTAGCCCTAACCCGAGCCCTAACTCAAGTCCTAACCCTAACCTTAGAACTAATATTAACCCTGACTCTGATCCTAAAACTGACCCTAGCTCTACACATCACCCTATCCCTAAACCTAATCCTAACACTAGACCTCGCCCTAAACCTAAACCTAAAACTAGTCCTAATCATAATGCCAGTTCTTACATTAGCCATAGCCCTAAACTTAACACAAAACCTAGCCCTAATCCAAGGTCTAACACTAGCTTTAACCCTAACCCTGGCACTAACCCTAACCCTATCACTAGTTCTAACCCTAGCTCTAACCCTATCCCTTACCCTAAGCCAAACCCTCACCCTATTGCTACCCTAGTTCTAACCCTAATCTTAAGCCTACCCCAAACCCTAACTTTATTACTAGTCCTAACCCTAGCCCTCATTCTAGCTCTAAAATTAACCCAAACTCTAACCCTAACCCTGACCCTTATTCTGACTCTAACACTAAATCTAGGGTTAAACCTGACTGTAACCCTTATTTGAAACTTAACACTAGCCCTACTGGTAACCCTATACTTAAATCTAACACTAACTCTAGCCCTACACCTAAACCTAATCCTAAATATAGCCATAGCCCTAGCCCTAGCCCTAACAATAACCCTTAACCTAACTCAAGCACTAACCCTACCACTAGACCTAACCCTAGTTCTCAATCTGGACCTAACCCTAAACCTAATCCTAACCTGAACTTTGACACTTATCCTAAAAATAACCCTAGCTCTAAACCTTATCCTAACCCCAAAACTAACCCTAACACTACATGAACCCTAAATCTAGCCATAACCATATCTTTAGCTCTTAAATTACTAATACACCTAACACTAGCCCTAAACCTCACACAAACCTAGCCCTAATTGTAGCCCTAAACCTAACCCTAAGCAAAACTCTAACCCTATACCTAGCCCTAAGTCTAACCCTAACCCTCGTCCTAGCCCTATCCCTAGCTCAAACCCTTAACCTTACCCTAAACATATCCCTAAATCAAACCCAAAACCTCACCCTAACCCTAGCCCTAATCCTAACCATAACCATAGCCCAAACCCTAGCTCTAACTCTATCAATTATCCTAACCATAACATTAAACCTAATGCTAACCATAGCCCTAACCCTAACACTAACCCTGTAGCCCTGACTAAAACCCTAACCCTTGCCCTAGCCCTAATACTAGCTCAATCCCTAACCCTTAAACATAACCTAACCCCAAAACTAAATTAAGGCCTAACTCTATCCCTAATCCTAAACTTAACCCTTGCCATAACCCTAGCTAGAACTCTACCCATTACCTAACCCTAAACTTAACCCTAATGATAACACTAGACCTAAAAATAAGCCTACCCTAACCCTAAACTTAAACCTAACCCTAGAACTAACAGTGAACCTAAACCTAACCCTATACCAAACCCTAACCTAAACCCTAAACCTAATCTTAATGCTAACCTAAACCTAACCCTAACTCTAACCTGACATCTAAACCTATTACCCTAACTCTAATGATAACCCTAGCCTTAACCCTAACACTAAACTTAGCATAACCATAACCATAACCCTAGACCAAACCCTAAATTAACCTCAGCCCTAGCACTAAACCTAGCTCTGTTAAGGTCTGTAAACAAGTCTGAATGGCGCCTGGCATTTTGCCAGAGGGAGTGGTTTGTGAAGTATCGCCAGCGAGCCAATAAGTGTGGAGATTCCTTATTCGTTGACTGATGTATCTAGTTTATGTTAATTAAGGTAAGCTGTGTGGAATGTATAAATACCTCTGTTGTCCTACAATAAACGGCTCCTACTCCTGCTGTATCAATGTATACAAGTTGTTCTTCAACCCCCGGTTATTTTGCTGCAGCCGGACTGCGGCATAGCTCAAACCCTAAACCATACCCGAAACCTAATACTAACTCTAACCCTCACCCTAAACCTAACTCTAGCCCTAATCCTAACTTAACCCTAGCCCTAACCCTAGGTATAACCCTATAAATTACCTTAAAAATAACCAAAAGGCTAATGCTAACCCTAGGCCTAACCCTAAACCTATCACAAACCAAAACCATATCCATTACCCTAAACCTAACCTGAAACCTAAACCTAACCCTATCCATTACCTTTACCCTAATTCTAAACTTAAGGCTAATTCGAGCCCTAAACCAAAACCTTAACCTAACCCAATCCCAAAGGCTGACCCTGACCCTAATAATACCCCTAGCTCTAAACCTGACCATTTCCCTAAACGTAACACTTAAATTTGACCTAGCCATAAACCTAACCCTAAGAATATCCTAACTGTAAACCTAGACCTGACATTAGCTCTAGCCCTAATTATTGCCCTAACCCTAACACAAAACCCAGCCCTAATCCTAGCGCTAAACCAAGCATTAATCCTAACCCAAACCTTAATCCTACCCCCAACCCTAAAGCTAATCGTAAAACTAGCCCTAACCCTAACCATAGCACTAAAACCAAACTGAGTAACAGGCCTAACACTAAACCTTAACTTAAATCAAACACTAGCACTACACCTAGAACTAACCCTAGCCCTAATTCAAGACCTTATCCTAACCTTAAAAATAACCCTGACCCTTTCTTATATCCTAACGCTCACCCTAGCTCTAAACAGCACCTTAAACTTAAACCAAACCCTAACAGTAAACTTAGCCTTAATTCGAGTCCTAACCCTAACCCTAAAACTAATCCTGACCTGACTCATATTCTAACATTAACTCTAGCTATAAATATCAATCTAACCTTAAACCTAACCCTAACACTTGACCTACCCCTACCCCTAACCCTAAAAATAACCCTAATTGTAACCCTAGTTTTATATTAGTCATTGCCCTAACCCTAGCCTTAAACCTCACACAAAAACTAGCCCTAATCTGAGCCCTAAATCTAGCTTTAACCCGAAACATAGCCCTAACCCTAACACAAAAACAGGCTCTAATCCGAGCTCTAAACCTATATTTAACCCTAACCCTAACTCTAGCACTAACCCTAGCTCTAAGGCTATCCCTTAACCTAAGCAAAACCCTAACCCTAATGGTAAACCTAGACCTATCCCTAATCCTTAGGCTAACCAAATAATAACTCTATTAATAGTCCTAACCCTAGATCTCATTCTAGCTCTAACCCTATCCCAAACCCTAACCCTAACGCTGACCCTCATTCTGACCATAACAAAAACCTCAGGTCTAAACATGACCCTAACGCTAAACCAAACCCTAACACTAGACCTACTGGTAATCTTATACCTAAACCAAACCCTACCATTAGCACTAGACCTAAACCTAATTCTAAATCTAGCCTTAACTCTAGCTTTAGACCTAAAGAAAAACCTAGCCATAGCCCTAACAATAACCCTTAAACTAACCCAAACACTAACCCCACCCCTAGACCAAAACCTAGTCCTAATTCTGGCTTTAACCCGAACTTTAACTGTAACCCGAACACTGACCCTCCCTTTAACACTAAACGTACCTCTAAACCTGACCCTAATAAAAATCCAAACCTAATTCTAGACACACCCATAACTCCAACACTAAAACAAGCCCTAATCATAACTCTGGCTCTTACATTACCCATAGCCCTAACCCTAAGCCTAAACCTAACACTAAACACAGAGCTAATCTGAGGCCTAAACCTAGCCCTAAGCATAACACTAACCCTAAACCTAGCCCTCACCTAACCCTAGCCCTAACATAAACCTAGTCCTCACCTTAGTCCTAACCCTAGCTCAAAGCTTAAACCTTACCCTAAACATAAACCTAGACTTATAACAAACTCTAACCTTAACCCTAGCCCTAATCCTAAACTCAACCCTAGCCCTAAACCTAGCTCTAAACCTACCCATTACCCTAACCCCAAACTTATTGATAATATTATCCCAAACCCTAACTCTAAACCTAACCCCAACTGGAAAACTGACCCTAGACATAATCCTAAATTTAACACTTGGCATAGCCTTAACCCTAGCTCAAACCCTAAACCTAACCAGAAACCTAAACATAACCATAGCCCTAATCCTAACCCTAAACCAAAATCTAACCCTAACCCTAACCCTATATCTAACCCTATACATTACCCTAACCCTAAACCTAACCTTAATGATAACCCTAGCCCTAACCCCAACCCTAATACTAACTCTACCATAATCCTATCCCTAGACCTAACCCAAAAACTAACCCCTCTCCCTAGCCATAACCCTAGCTCAAAACCTAACCCTTACACTAACCATAACCCTAAACCTAAACCTAGTTCTAAACCTAACCCTAACCATAACTCAAGACCTGTTCCTAACCTTAACCCTACTTCTAACCTAAGCTCAAATCCGACCAACTACCATAACCATAACCCTTACCCTAATGCTAACTCTAAGCCTAACCCTAACCCTATTGCTAATGCTAACCCTATCAATTACCCTAAACCTAACCTGAACCCTAAACCAAACCCTATCATTACCATAACTCTACCCTAATGCTAATTAGAACCCTAAACCTAAATCCTAACTTAAACCAAACCTTAACCTTGACCCTAACCTTAAAAATTCTCCTAGCTCTAAACCTGACCCTTACCCTAAGCCAAACCCTTTCACTAGATGTAGACCTAAACCTAACCCTAAAATTTTCTTTAAACATAACCCTAGACCTGATATTAGCCCTAGCCCTAATCCTAGCCTAAACCTTAAAAATAATTAGCCCTCATCCTAGCCCTAAACCTAGAAATCTTAATTATAACCCTAACTCTACACCTAGCCCTAACCCTACTCTAACCCTAACCTTACCTCTAAACCTAGCTATAACGCCATCCCTTATCCTAAACATAACCCAAACCATAACCCGATCACTAGACCTAAACTGAACACTAACCCTAGCCCTAATCCTGGCCTTAATTTAAACCTTATCCAACTCTAACCCTAATTCTAGCCCTAAGACAAACTCTAACTCTCACACACTAGCCCTATTCCTAGTTCTAACCCTATCTCTTACTGTAACTCTAAACCTAGCCCTAACCCTAGCCATAACTCTTGTCCTATCCTTCGTCCTAGCCTAATCCTAGATCTAAGCCTAACTCTAAATATAACCCTAACCATAAGCCTAAGCCTAACACTAACACTAAGACCTAACCTTAATACTCATCATAAAACTAGTGCTAACCCTAACCTTAGGCCTAAACAAAACCAAGCAATAGACCTAACCCTAAACCTTAACTTAAAACAAACCCACAATTACACATAGAACTAATCCTAGCCCTAATTCGAGTCCTAAACCTAACCTTAAAACTAACCCTGACCCTGACTTATACCCTAACACTCACACTAGCTCTAAAACACCACTCTAACCTTAAACCAAACCCTAACAGTAAACCTAGCCTTAATTTGAGTCCTAACCCTAAAAGTAACCCTGTTCATGACTCCTATCCTAAGAATAACCCTAGCTCTAAATTTATCCTAACCTTAAGCCTAACCATAAACACTAATCTTAAACACTAACCCTAAATCTAACTCTAATTGCAATCCTGATTCTTACATTATTCATTGCCCTAAACATAGCCCTAATGCTAACACAAAAACTAGCCGTAATCTGAGCTCTAAACCTAGCTTTAACACTAACCCTATTCCTAACCATTCCCCTAACACTAGCTTTAACTCTATCCCTAAACCTAAGCGAAACCCTAACATGAATGGTAACCCTAGACCTACTCCTAATCCTTAGGCTAATCAAAACCCTAACCCTATTAATTGTCCTAAACCTAGCCCTGATTCTAGCTCTAACTTATCCCAAAACATAACCCTAACCCTGACCCTTATTCTGACCATAACACTAACCCTAGGTCTAAACCTGACTCTAATAACCCTAGACCAAACCTTAACACTAGTCCTACCAGTAAACTTATACTAAATCTGACTCTGCCACTAGCCCTAGACCTAAACCTAATCCTAAATCTAGCCTTAACTTTAGCCCTAGACCTAAACAAAAATCTAGCCCTAGCCCTAACAATAACCCTTACCCTAACATAAAGACTAAATCTACCCCTAAACATAAACCTAGTCCTAATTTGGCTTTAACCTTAACCCTAAAACTAACCTGAATATGGACCCTGAATTTAACACTAAGCTAACTCTAAACCTGACTCTAACCAAAAACCTAAACCTAACACTAGACCTAGCCATAAACTAAACCTACAACTAGCCCTAATCATACTCCTGGCACTTACATTACCCATAGCCCTAACCCTACAATTTAACCTAACACAAAATCTAGAGTGAATCCTAGGCCTAAAACTAGCCTTAAGCATAACCCTAACCCTAAACCTAGCCCTAATTTTAACCATAACTCTAGCCTTAATTCTAAACCTTACTCAATGCCTAACCCTTACCCTAAATATAAACTTAGACTTATCCCTAACTCTAACCCTAACCCTATCCCTAACCATAAACTTAACCCTATCCCTAAACCTAGCTATGAACATACACATTATCCTAAGCATTACCCTAACCCTAACTGGAAAAGTAACCCTAGACCTACCCCTACCTAACCCTTGCCATAGCCCTAACCCTATCTCAAACCCTAACCTATACCAGAAACCTAAATCTAACCATGCCATAACCTTAACCCTAAAACTAAATCTAACCCTAAACCTAATTCTAAACTTACATCTAACCATATCCATTACCCTAACCCTTATCCTAACCCTAATAATAAACCTAGCCTTAATCCTAACCCAAACCCTAAACTCACCATAATCCTATCCTTAGACCTAAAGTTGAATGTAAACCTCAACTTAGCCCTAGCCCTAACTCTAGCTCAAACTCTAACCCTTACACTAAACAAACCCTAGCCAAAACCCTAACCCTAACCCTAGCCCTAAGACAAACTCCAACTATCACACTAGCTGTATTCCTAGTTCTAACCCAATCTCTGACCATAACCTAACCCTAGCCCTAACCCTTGCCATATCCTTAGTCCTAGCCTAACCCTAGATCTAAGCCTAACTCTTATTGTAACCCTAACCATAGCCTAAGCCTAACACTAACACTAGACCTAACACTAATACTCATCCTAAAACTAGTGCTAACCCTAACCCTGGGATAAAACAAAACTGAACAATAGACTAATCCTAAACCTTAACTTAAACCAAACCTGCAGTTACACCTAGAACTAATCCTAGCCCTAATTCGAGTCTTAACCCTAACCTTAAAACTAATCCTGGCCCTGTCTTATTCCCTAACACTCATCCTAGCTCTAAAACACCACTCTAACCTTAAACCAAATCCTAACAGTAAACCTAGCCCTATTTTGAGTCCTAACCCTAACCCTAAAACTAAACCTGTCCCTGACTCCTATCCTAACAATAACCCCAGCTCTAAATTCATCCTAACCTTAAACCTAACACTAACACTAGAACTACCCCTAACACTAACCCTAAAGCTATCCTTAATTGTAACCCTGATTCTTACATTACTTGTTGCCCTATTCCTAGCCCTAATGCTAACACAAAAATCTAGCCCTAATCAGAGCCCTAAACCTATCTTTAACACTAACCCTAACCCTAACCTTAACACTAGCTCTAACTCTATCCTTAAACCTAAGCAAAACCCTAACCCCAATGGTAACCTAGACCTATCCCTAATCCTTAGGCTAATCAAAACACTAACCCTATTAATAGTATGAAATCTAGCACTCATTCTAGCTCTAACCTATCCCAAACCCTAACCCTAACCCTGACCCTTATTCTGATCATAACACTAACCCTAGGTCAAAACCTGATCCTAATCCTAGACCAAACCCTAACACTAGCCCTACCAGTAAACTTATACTAAACCTGACTCTACCACTAGCCCTAGACCTAAACCTAATCCTAAATATAGCCTTAACTCTAGCCCTAGACCTAAACAAAAACCTAGCCCTAGCCCTAACAATAACCCTTAACCTAATGCAAAGTGTAACCCTACCCCTAGACATAAACCTAGTCCTAATTCTGGCTTTAAACTTAACCATAACACTAACCTGAACATGGACTCTGCATTTAACACTAAGCTATCTCTAAGCCTGACCCTAACTGAAAATGTAAACCTAACACTAGACCTAGCCATAACCTTAACCCTACAACTAGCCCTAATCATAATCCTAGCTCTTACATTACCCATAGCCCTAACACTACACCTTAATCTAATACAAAACCTAGAGTGAATCCTAGGCCTAAACCTAGCCCTAAGTGTAACCCTAACCCTAACCCTAGCCCTAATCCTAACCCTAACTGTAGCCTTAGTCCTAAACTTTACACAATGCTTAACTCTTGCCCTAAATATAAACTTAGGCTTATCCCTAACTCTAACCCTAACCCTATCCCTAACCCTAAACTTAACCCTATACCTAACCCTAGCTCTGAACATACACATTACCCTAACCCTAACCCTATTGATAACCCTAGCCATAACCCTAACCCTAACCCTAATCCTAACCCTAACCAGAAAACTAACCCTAGACCTAACCCTAAACCTAACACTTGCCATAGCCCTAACCCTAGCTCAAATTCTAACCCGTACCAGAAACCTAAACCTAACCATGCCTTCACCTTAACCCTAAAATTAAATCTAAACCTAAACCTAAACTTACATCTAACCGTATCCATTACCCTAACCCTTATCCTAACCCTAATTATAAACGTAGCCCTAACCCTAACCCTAAACCTACCTTTATCCTATCCCTAGACCTAATGCTGAACCTAACCCAAAACTTAGCCCTCGCCCTAAGTCTAGCTCAAACCCTAATCCTTACCATAATAAAACCCTAGCCCAAACCCTAACCCTAATCCTAGCCCTAATCCTAATGGTAAACATAGCCTAAACCCTAGCTCTAACTCTATCCATTACCCTAACCATAACCCTAAACCTAATACTAACCCTAGCTCTTACCCTAAATCTACCTTTATCCCTAGCTCTGATTCTAACCTGAACCCTCAACCTAGCCCTAAAACTTACTAAATCCATGAGCCTTACCCTTAACCTAACGGTAAAAAAACCCTAAGCCTAACACTAACTCTCACCCTAGCCCTAACCCTAATACTAACCCTAACCCTTGACCTAATTCTAAACCTAACCCTAGCCTTAGCACTAACCCTAGCTTAAACCCTAACCCATATCCTAAACTTAACCCTAACCCTAACTATAGCTTTAACCATAACCCTAACCCTAACTCTAGTCCTAATCCTAAACATAATCCTAGCCCTAACCATAGCTCTAAATCGATCAATTACCCTAACAATAACCATAAACCTTATGCTAACCCTAGGCCTCACCCTAACCCTATCCATTAACCTAAAAATAACATGAACCCTAAACCTACACTGAAGCCTAAACCTAACTCTATCCCTTACACTAACCCTAACTCTAACCCTAATGCTAATTCGATCACTAACCATAAACTCAAACTAATCCAAACCCAAAACCTGACCTGACTATTATAATACCCCTAGGTCTAAACCTGAAACTTACCCTAAACCTAACTCTGAATATATACCTAGCCATAAACCTTACCCTAAAACAATCCCTAAATGTAACCCTAGACCTGATATTAGCCCCAGCCCTAATTCTTGCCATAACCCTAACACAAATTCTAGCAATAATTTTAGCCCTAAACCTAGCCTTAATCCTAACCCAAACCCTAACTCTAGCCCTATCCCTAATTTTATCCCTTGCTCTATATCTTAAACTAGATATAACCCCATCCCTTCTCCTAAATCTAATCCTAAATCTAACCCTAGATTTAACCCTTACACTAATCCTAAACCTGACCCTAGCCCTAACTTAAACCCTAACCGTAACCCTAACTAGCACTAAAACTAACTCTAAATGTCACCCTAGCCCTTTTCTAGTTCTAAACCTATCCCTTACCATAACCCTAACACTTAATCTACCCTTAGCCCTAACCCTACCCGTACCCCTAAACCTAGATCTAACCATAACTCTAAATCTAACCCCATCCCTAAGCCTAAACCTCATACTAAATCTAGCCGTAACACTAACGCTAATCCTAAAACTAGCCCTAACCTAGTCCTAGCCATAAAAAAATGAGCCATAGCCCTAACTCTAACCCTTAACCTAAACCAAAACCTAACCTACACCTAGCCCTAACCCTAGCCCTAATTCCATCCTACCCTAACCCTAAAACTAACCTTGATCCTGACTCTGACCCTAATGCTAACTCTAGCTCTCAGATCACCCTAAAATTATACCCTAAAACTACAATTACTCCTAACCCTAACTCTAAAAGTAGCCCTAATCATAATCCTAATTCTTACATTAGCTGTGGCCCTAATCCTAGCCCTAACCTAACCCAAAACCTAGCACTAATCTGAGCCCTATCCCTTGTTTTAACCCTAACCATAACCAGAGCCCTAAAGATTACCCTAAGCCTAACCCTAACACTAAACTTGCCCTAACCCTAAACCTAACCCTAGCCTTAATCCTAACCATAATCCTAGCCCTAACCCTAGCTCTAACCCTAATCATTACTCTAACCATAACCCTAACCCTAATGCTAACCCTAGGGTAACCCTAACCCTATCTCTAACCCTAACTTTATTCATTACCCTAAACCTAACCTGAAACCTAAACCTAACCATAAACATTACCCTAACCTTAACCCTAACTCTAACGCTAATGAAAGCCCTGATCCTAAACCTTAACCTAACTCAAACCTTAATCATGACAGTGACCCTAATAATAACCTTATCTCTAAACCTGACCCTAACTCTCAACCTAAACCTTACACTAGAACTATCCATAAACCTAACCCTAAAACTAACCCTAACCATAAACCTAGACCTGACATTAGCCCCAGCACTAATTCTAACCCTAACCCTAACATAAAATATAACCCTCATCCTAGAACTAAACCTAGCCCTATTCCTAGCCCTAAACCTACCCTTCATTCTAACCTTAACCCTAACCCTAGCCCTAACACTATTTTGACCCTCACCCTAAAACTAGCTATAACATCATAACTTTACCTGATAACATCATACCTTACACTAATCCTAAACCTAACCCTAGCCCTAAATGTAGGCCTAGCCCTAACACTAACCCTAGCGCTAATCCTAGCACAAATTTAGTCCTAAACCTAACCCTAACTGTAACCCTAACCCTAACTCTCACCCTGTCACTAACCCTAGTTCTAAAACTATCCCTTACCATAACATAAACCCTAAACCTAACCCTAGCCCCAACCCAATTCCTACTTTCACCCTAGCCCTAAACCTAGACCTAAACCTAACCCTAAATAGAACTCTAAACTTAAGCCTAAACCTCACCCTAACACTAACCCTAACCCTAATGCTAATTGGAAAACTAGCCTTAACACTAGCCCTAGCACTCAGAAAAAAAAAAAAATACAACTGAGTCATAGGCTTAACACTAATCCTTAACCTAAACTAAAACCTAAGCTTATACCTAGCCCTAACCCTAGTCCTAATTTGAGTCCTAACCCTAACTCTAGAACTTACCTTGACCCTGACTCAGACTTTAACAATAACCCTAGCTGTAAACATCACACTAACACTAAAATTAACCTGAACACTATACCTGGCCCTAACCCTAACCCTAAAACTAGCCCTAATTGTAACACCAGTTCTTACATTAGCCATAGCCCTGTGATAACAGAAAAGCTAGCTCTAATACGAGACCTAAACCTAGCTTTAAACCTAACCCTAACCTTAACCTAGACCTATACCTAACCTAACACTAGCCATTACCCTAGCCCTAAACCTATCCCTTAACCTAAGCCAAACCTCACCCTAATGCTACCCTAGTCCTAACCCTAATCCTTAGTCTACCCCAAATCATAACTCTATTACTAGTCCTAACCCTAGCCCTCATTCTAGCTCTAACCCTAACCCAAATCCTAACCCTAACCGTGACCCTTATTCTGACCCTAACTCTAACCCTTGGATTAAACCTGACCCTAACCCTAAACTGAACCCTAACACTAGCCCTATGGGTAACCCTATACCTAAACCTAACTCTAACACTCGACCTAGACAAAAACATAATCCTAAATCTAGCCATAATTCCAGCACTAACCCTAAAAAAACCTAGCCTTAGGCCTCACAATAACCCTTAACCTAACCCAAACACTACCTCTACCTCTAGACATAAACCTAGTGCTAATTCTGGCCATAACCCTAACCCAAACACTTTCCCTTTCTGTAACACAAATCCTAGCTCTAAACTTTAAGCTAACCCAAAATCTACCCATAACCCTAACACTAGACCTAGCCGTAACCCTAACTCTAGGCCTTACATTACCTATAGCCCTAACGTTAGCCCTAAACCTCACACAAAACCTAGCTCTAGCTAACCCTAACCCTAACCCTTGACCTAACCCTAACCATAACCATTGCTTTAACCCTAACCCTAGTTCAAACACTAACCCTTACCCAAATACAAATCTAGACCTAACCCTAACCCTAACCCTAGTCCCAATCCTAACCATAACCAAGGCCAAACCCTAGTTCTAACTCTATCCATTACCCTAAACATAACCCTAATCCTAATGCTAAACCTAGCTCTAAACTTAGCCCTACCCCTAAACCTAAATTGTTGAGAGCCACAGCCGAAGGGGCCCCAGCAAACTTCCAGCTGCCAGCAACCTTCCAGCTGCCGGCTGATGATTGGCTCACAGCAGCCCCAGCAACATCTAGCTGATTGGCTCCTCTGCGGTGATGCTCATTGGGCTGTTTCCCTGCCCTTTCAGACCACGGAGCTGCTCATGGGGGACTTTTTCGGCTCCGCCCACGTGACCCAGCCAATGGGCCTCAAGAGCAGGAGGATTGTGGGAGGTGGAGAGAAGCTTCTGTGGGAGAGAGAGGCTTGTGGAAAGCCGGTGGTGGCAGTTGGGCTCTGAGGGTTTTTCCTGAGGAGCTGTGTGGTTTGGCATGTGTGGTTCTAAAAATAAAGTTAGTTTCTTTTGACAAGTGGCTCCTGATTGTGCCCAGCCAGACTAAGGCATTTGGTGGCTCGCACGGGGAGCGACTGAGGGTAAGTGAAACTGCTCGCCCCTGAGGGCAGGGCGAGAGGATGGGTAGCCATTTTAAGATTCCTCTTTTATTTTGCTTCACTTTTGTTTTAAGTTGCCTGTCCCTGGAGATGAGTGAGACGGAAGAAAAAACGCTCACATCTGAGGAAAAACTATTTACGTCTGAGGAACAGATAGGGAGAAAGGACGGATGCACATGTCAGGAGGATAGAAAGGCTATAATGACTTTTTGTTGTTCCCTTTTTATTTCATTCCGTCTCGGTTTTGTTTGGCGTCATCTTGTTGGGTTGTATTATAGTAGAAATACGGGATCAGAAATTAGCAAAAAACAAACTGAAAGAGTGTTAAGTAAATTGTTAGAGGAAGGAGGCATCTCAGTAAAATCAAGAACAGTCAGGGCATACGTTGATACAATACAAAAATGTAGCCCATGGCTTTTTAAGGAGGAGTTGTTAAATATATCACAATGGAACCATAATAGTGAAGATTTAAAAAGAATAGAAAAGAAAATCCCAGGGACTCTGCCAGTTGGCACATTGCCATTGTGGTCGTTCATATCTTGTTTGCTTAGTCCAAAGCCTTCAGTTCAGACAATGGTAGAGGAAGGAGAAGACATAATGATTCAAGTAAAAGAGAAGGTCTCTCAAGTTAGTCAGACAGAGGAAAAGATTCAAGTAAAAGAGAAGGCCTCTCAAGCTAGTCAGACAGAGAAAGAAAGTGTAAAACAGAAAAAGCCATCAGGGGGAAAGTTACAACAGGAGACTGCTACTAACACCTTTCTATCACCAGAGGGTGTAAGTGTCCAACCAACAGCACCACCTCTACAGGAGACTGCTACTAACACCTTTCTATCACCAGAGGACGTAAGTGTCCAACTAACAAGGCCACCTCCATATGCTGGGAGGCCCCCAAACCCCACAGTTGATAGTGGGGATCCTGAGACAAGATCTCAAATATTAACATGCCCTGTATTTGAGGCAGGAGGGCAGCGATTTTACCAAGTATTAAATTTCAAAACAGTGAAGCAGCTAAAAGAGGCTGTAACAACCTATGGTCCTCAAGCACCCTTCACTGTAAGCATGGTCGAATCCATTAACAACTTGAACATGACGCCAGCAGATTGGGCTAATATGTGTAAAGCTGTGCTAAATGGAGGACAATACCTGTTATGGAAGGTTGCCAATGAGGAATTTTGCAAGGAGACGGCTAGGCGAAATGCAGCAGCTGGTTATCCTCAGAGAAATCTAGATATGTTGTTAGGAAAGGGACCTTATGAGGATCAGCAGCAACAAATTGCATATGATCCTGGTGTATATGCACAAATTGCTTTAGATGCAATTAAGGCATGGAAGACTTTACAAGGACATGGAGGTTTACAAGGTCAATTATCTAAGGTAATACAAGGAGCTAATGAACCTTATGCTGAATTTGTAGATAGGCTTATTCAAACAGCTACCAGAGTTTTTTGGGAATACAGAACAAGCAATGCCATTACTAAAACAACTGGCTTATGAGCAAGCAAATCGTTGGTGCAAAGATATCATTAGACCATGGAAACATGAAGATTTAAACACATATATTAAATTATGTAGAGACATTAATGAACAAGAGCAAGTCGTGTCAGCTGCAGTAAAACAGGCTTTAGATGCCAGAGACATTAATGAACAAGGGCAAATTGTGGCAGCTGCAGTAAAACAGGCTTTAGATGCCAGGCCAAGAACATGCTACAATTGTGAACAAACAGGACTTTTTAAAAGGAATTGCCCCATTGGAGGAGGGTTTAACAAAACTAGGTATCAAAGGAGTAGAATACCAGGTATTTGCCCACGATGCCGTAGAGGGAGACATTGGGCTAATGAATGCCGTTCTCAAACCACCATAGAGGGTACTCCATTATCAAAAAACGAACAAGGACCAGGTGTTTATCCATGATATCATGGAGAAAGACATTGGGCTCCATTGCCAAAAAATGGACAGGGGGGCCCAATGCTCCGGGGCCCAAAACCACAAATATACGGAGCACTGGAGGAACCCAGCAACCCCATCAGGGTAGTGCCCAGGACGCATTGTCCATCAGATCCCTCATCAGACAAACCAGAGGGAGCGCAGGGTTGGACATCTGCGCCTCCACCAGAGCAGTACTAACTCCAGAGATGGGAGTTCAAATCATTCCCACAGGGGTGAAAAGACCTCTTCCCAAAGGAACAGTAGGCTTATTATTGGGATGCAGCTCTTCTACTCTAATAGGACTTATGATAAGTCCTGGGGTAATTGATCCTGATTATGAAGGTGAAATAAAAATTATAGCCAGTTCTCCAAAGGGTATATCAGTAATTTCACCAGGAAATAGAATAGCACAGTTACTAATAATACCCAGCCTACATGATAAATTTTCCAGTCATACTGTAGAAAGAGGTTCAAAGGGATTAGGCTCCACAGGTGTAGATTGGGCTATGCTTTCTTTAAATTTAGATTCTCGCCCCATGCTAAAACTAAATATTCAAGGACATGAATTTAATGGACTACTGGATACAGGTGCAGACCTTAGCATCATCTCTCGTCAAGAATGCCCAAAACATTGGCCATTACAACAAGCCACTCAAACGCTTCGAGGCCTAGGAGTGGCAACTAATCCCCATAGAAGTGCAATGGTATTAGATTGGAAGGATCCTGAAGGATGTGAAGGAACTATACAGCCATATGTATTGGATCATCTTCCCGTAAATTTATGGGTACGCAATGTCCTAGATCAATTAGGTTTGACATTAACAAATAACATCAACCAAAATGCACCCACTATTATGACTAGACAAGGTTTTAGGAAAGGAAAAAGATTAGAAAAACAAGAACAAGGTGTAGCAGCACCAATACAAATAGATCAAGGAACAGACAGACATGGGTTGGATTTTCAGAAAGGGCCACTGAGACAATAAAAATTACTTGGAAATCAGAAAGACCAGTATGGGTTCCTCAGTGGCCCCTGACTAAAGAAAAGATACAAGCAGCCCATGACCTGGTCAAACAACAATTAGCGGAAGGACATATACAACCTTCTGTATCTCCCCTTAATACTCCCATTTTTGTCATCAAAAAGAAATCTGGTAAATGGAGATTATTGCAAGATTTAAGAGCCATTAATAATGAGATGGTTATTATGGGACCTGCTCAATCAGGGATTCCTCAGTTGTCTGCTTTGCCAAAAACCTGGTATGTTTTAGTTATAGATATTAAAGATTGTTTTTTTTCAATTCCAATTCATCCTGAGGATAGTCCACGTTTTGCATTTACTATCCCTGCACTGAATCATGAAGGTCCTGATCAGAGATATGAATGGAAAGTACTCCCTCAAGGGATGGCTAACAGCCCAACTATGTGTCAAATTATGTTAACAAAGTAATCCAGCCACTTAGAAATCAAAATCCTGAACTACAAATATTTCACTATATGAATGATGTATTATTAGCACACAAAGATAAAAACACATTGCTAGAATGTTATGCCACACTTACAAACTTATTAAAAAATTATAATCTAGAGATAGCAATAGATAAAGTACAATTAAATTTTCCAATTGATTATTTAGGAGTTCTATTATCCTCAACCATGGTCCATCCACCAAAAATTCAAATACGAGTAGATCAACTCAAATCACTTAATGACTTTCAAAAGTTATTAGGAGACATAAATTGGATAAGGCCTTATTTAGGTATACCAACAGGAGAGTTGGGACCTTTATTTGATATCCTAAAAGGTCCATCAGATCCAAATTCACCCCGAATGTTAATGCCTGAAGCAAGAAAGGCATTAAAAATCATTGAAACATATATGGAAAATATGCATTTGGATAGAATTGATATAAGTTTGCCTTTATTAATTATTGTACTACCAACAAAATATTCCTACAGGAGTATTTTGGCAAGAAGGTCCATTATTATGGATACATTTATCTTATTCTCCTAACACTATTCTTACTAGGTATCCAGAGGCTGTAGGACAATTAATACTCAAAGGAATAAAAGCAGCAAAGGGAGTGTTTGGAATTTCTCCCAATAAAATTATTACTCCATATACTATGAATCAAATTGATGAGTTAGCTAATGAGTTAAATACTTGGGCAATAATCATGTGCAAATCTAATGTTTCATTTGATAACCACTTACCATCTAATCCTTTATTGTCTTTTTGGTCATTGCATCCTGTAATTTTTTCAAAAATGACAAGAAAAACACCTATCATGAATGCTCCAAATATATTCACTGATGGGTCAAATAATGGTACAGCAGCAGTAGTTACCCCTGATCAAACTTTTACATTTTTAGTACCCAAACAATCAGCTCAAAAGGTAGAGCTTAATGCAGTTTTACAAGCTTTTGTGATGTTTAAAGATTCTGTATTTAATTTATTTTCTGATAGTCAGTATGTAGTTAATGCTATAGTATCTCTTGAAGATGCTGGTAGGATTTCCCCTTCTTCTACTGTTTTCTCTTTGCTTTCCACTATACAAAGTCTAATCTGGGACAGAAAAGATCCATTCTTTATAGGACATATCAGGGCACATACAGGATTGCCTGGAGCCCTTAGTTTGGGCAATGATTTAGCAGATAAAACTACACATGACATACATATTTTCTCTACACTAGAAGAAGCTATAAATTTTCATAAAAAGTTCCATGTCAATGCTAATACTTTACAAAAGCGTTTTAAAATAACTAAGGGACAAGCTAGACAAATAATAAAACAATGACAAAATTGTGTGACCTTTTTACCACAAGTTAATCTTGGAGTCAATCCTAGAGGATTGATACCTAACCATATTTGGCAGATGGACGTCACACACTTGCCAGAATTTGGAAAATTAAAATATTTGCATGTTACAGTTGATACTTCTTCTGGATTTTTGATGGGCTCCCTTCATGCCGGAGAAAAAAACTAAAGATATTATAGCTCATTGCTTACAAAATTTTGCCACTGTGGGTGTTCCAAAACAGTTAAAAACAGATAATGCCCCTGGTTATACTTCTACCTCTTTTAAACAATTTTGCTCAACATTTGGCATTACTCATATAACAGGAATCCCATACAATCCACAGGGACAAGGCATAGTTGAAAGAGCTCATCAAACTATTAAAATGTACTTATTAAAGCAAAAAGAAGGAATTGGGAAGGGGTATATATTCCCCAAAGATAAACTTAAAATAACCCTTTTTACTCTAAACTTTTAAATTTGGATTCATCAGGACTTAGTGCTGCGGAAAGTCATATGTGTCCAAAAAATGTACATAAGCCCAAGGTACTTTGGAAGGATATTCTAACAGGACAATGGAAAGGTCCTGACCCAGTAATTGTCTGGAGTCGGGGGTCTGTTTATGTGTTTCCACAGGGAGAACAGCAGCCGATTTGGATTCCAGAAAGATTAACTAAAGTGATTTCTACAGACCAAAAAGAAGATGATTTGGCTCAAATCTATAACAACTGATATCCAAAACTCCAGTTTGGCTATTCTTACATCTGCAACAGAACCAGGATGCTTTTTTCAATATCTATTTTATTATTGCCCTTTGCCATATCTTGAAGTTCTATTTTGTTTTTTGAGCTCATACATACCTAGGTTAATGTTTTGCTGATCAGTTCTATTTTTTGACTATAGAGTTTTTAAACATTGCAATGGAGATTTCACCTGTAAAAAGTTATAAGGCCTTTACTATAATGTTATGTGTTGTATGTATTATATTATGTATGCACACTTGTGTTTTGTGTTATATGTTTGAATGTATGTATGTCCATATATCATATATGATGAGCGCTCATGATAAAATGGATCCAAATATTTTTTCACGTGATTTATATGGTTTAATTTAAATTGGATAAACAACTGTTGAGGATTGTTTTAATATGTAAACAAAAAAGAAGTTTAACAGATCTGTTTGTTTACTTTCACCTTTCCTTTTCATTATATTTAATAATTCTCTTAAAGATAATGTAAATTGTTTTCTTTTAGTGCCTTCTGTAATGTTACATAATTTTTTCTTTAGCCATTATTGCCAGAATTCCTATCTTCATCCCAGTGCTGGTGAAGACAATGTAAATTGTTAAGAAAATTGTTTTCTTTTAGTGCCTTCTGTAATGTTACATAATTTTTTTTTTAGCCATTATTGCCAGAATTCCTATCTTCATCCCAGTGCCGGTGAAGACAATGTAAATTGTTAAGAAAATTGTTTTCTTTTAGTGCCTTCTGTAATGTTACATAATTTTTTCTTTAGCCATTATTGCCAGAATTCCTATCTTCATCCCAGTGCTGGTGAAGTCAAAGATAAAACCAATCTACAGCTTCTACAAGAGCCATCACTGAACTGCTTGCAGAACTTGCCTGGACACATTGTGAGCTCACCTGTATGCATTGTGAACTATCTGTTGGTGCAGCGACTTGTGGTAGTGTTGGGGTATTTTTGCTGATGATGTCATCGGTGGAACAATTTTTCCAAAAGGAGCTGTCAATTGGCTTGGTGTATCTTCCTCCCTTCTGCTTGTCATGGTTGTCCAGCTAAAATTTGGGGGCCAACAGAGGTGAGGCAAAGAACCTCACCCCCCCGCTGGTACAAAGACGTCTCCACAGGTGTGGCTGTATACTGGACCGGTAGTCAGTGACGGGTAAGATCCAATTGCAATGGTACCAACCTAAGACAGGAGGCTGACGCCTTGAGGTCAGCTCATCCGATAATGGGTAAGGACCATATGTACTATTGGACAACCTAAGGCAGGCATGGTCCCTAAGCCACATGCTTGTTGTTTAAACAGAGAGTCGGAGATGTTTAGAGCCACAGCCGAAGGGGCCCCAGCAAACTTCCAGCTGTCAGCAAACTTCCAGCTGCCGGCTGATGATTGGCTCACAGCGGCCCCAGCAACATCTAGCTGATTGGCTCCTCTGCGGTGATGCTCATTGGGCTGTTTCCCCTGCCCTGTCAGACCACGGAGATGCTCATTGGGGGACTTTTTTGGCTCCGCCCACGTGACCCAGCCAATGGGCCTCAAGAGCAGGAGGATTGTGGGAGGTGGAGAGAAGCTTCTGTGGGAGAGAGAGGCTTGTGGAAAGCCGGTGGTGGCACTTGGGCTCTGAGGGTTTTTCCTGAGGAGCTGTGTGGTTTGGCATGTGTGGTTCTAAAAATAAAGTTAGTTTCTTTTGACAAGTGGCTCCTGATTGTGCCCAGCCAGACTGCGGCACTAAATGTCACACTAACCCTAACCATTGCCCTAGCCGTAATCATAGCTCAAACTCTAACACTTACCCTAAACCTAACCCTAACACTAACCTCATGTTGGGACATTTCACCTCCCTTGGAACCATGGCCATTACTGAGTGTTGGCTGAGGTGGCCTCATGGGTTAGCATTTCCGTATATGTGACCTGGCTGGATTGTTGTTCACAGGCTTTTAGCCTTCATTTGGGCTTTTGACCTTAGTCCCGCCGAATGGTTTAATCTGAAATCTGCCTAGGCCCCTTAGTTATAGTGATGTAACTGCTCCTTATTGGTTCCCACTACCGTCTCTTCTTACTCCTTCCTATCACTATATAACCTTGTCCCTGGCACAATAAAGTTGAGATTATTGCACCTTCATGGTTGACTCATATCCCGACTCGGTGTGAGTGTGTGAGCCAGGTTGGGTGGCAGGCCGTGTCGTGATATTTACCCTCTCGCTCAGCCCAGGAGACACTAGCTGCTCTAGTACGCTTCACTACCTCTGTCGGTGGGCGGTTCCGACAGCTGGTGCTTCGCTGACGACAGACTGGTCTCCCACATACCCTTGTCTCTGGGGACTACAACCCTAGGCTTAACTGTAACCTTAACCATAATCCTAGCCCTAATCCTAACCATAACCCTAGCCCTAAACCTATCCATTACCCTAAACATAAGCCTAATCCAAATGCTAACCCTAGGCCTAACTCTAAACATATCTCTAACACTAACCCTATCCATTTCCTAAAACTAACCTGAACACTAAACCTAACCTTATTAATTACTCTAACCCAATCCCTAACCCTAATGCTAAATCAAGCCCTAAACCTAAACCATAGCCTAAACCAAACCCTAAACAAGAAACTTACCCTAACAATACACCTAGCTTTAAACCGGACCCTTTCCCAAAACCTAACCCTACAATAGACCTAGATATAAACCTAACTTTAACACTATCCCTAAGCGTAACCCTAACTTACATTAGCCTAACCCTAGGAAAATTGGGTTCCTAACCCTAAATACAAACCTAACCGGAACACTGACCCTTACCCTAACACAAACCCTAGCTCTAAACCTTTTCCTAACCAAAAACATACTCCTAACACTACACCTATCCATAATACTAACCTTAAAACTAGCCATAACCATAATCCTAGTTCTTACATTACCCATAGTCCTAGCACTAGCCATAAAACTTCCCCCAAACCTAGCCCTAAATGTAGCACTAAAACTAGCTGTAAGCATAACCCTAACCCTAGCCCTAGCCCTAAACCTCACACTTGCCTAGCCCTAACCTTAGCTCAAACTCTAATTCTTACCCTAAATGTAACCCTAAACCTAACCCTAACCCTTCCCTAATCCTAACTATTACCATAGCACAAATCGTACCTCAAATTCTATCCATTACCTTAAATATAACCCTAACATTAATGCTAAACCTAGCCCTAACACTAACCCTAATTCTAACCATAGCCCTGAATCTAATCCTAAATCTCGCCCTAGCCCTAACCATAAACACTTAACCTAAACCTAACCCTAACCCTAGTCCTAATCCTATCCTTAATCCAATCACTAACACTAGCACTAGCTCTATCCATTACCCTACACATAAGCCTATCCCAAATGCTAACCCTAGGCCTAAACGTAACACTATTCCTAAAACTAAACCTATACATTACTCTATACCTAACCTGAACCCTAAACCTAATCTATTCATTACTCTAACCCTAACGTTGATGCTAATTTGAGCCCTAACCCTAAACCTTAACCTAAAGTAAACCCTAATCTGGACTTTGACCCTAATAATACACCCAGCTCTAAACCTGACCCTTACCCTAAACCTAACTCTTATACTAGACCTAGCCATAAACCTAATCCTAACCATAATCCTAGACCTGACATTAGTCCTAGCCCTAATTCTAGCCCTTACCCTAAAAAAAAAAAACCTACCCCTCATCCTAGCCATAAACCTAGCCTTAATCCTAATCCAAACCCTCACCTTGGCTCTATTCCTAATTTTAACAATCGACCTAGCCCTGAACCTAACTATAACCCCATCACATCCGCTAAAACTAACCCTAACCTTAAGAATTACAAAAACCCTAACCCTAGCCTGAACCATAGGCCTAACACTAACACTATCCCTAGCGCTAATCCTAGCCCTAATTGATCCCTAACCCTAAGCCTACCCCTAACCCTAGTCCTAAGACTAACTCACTCTCAAACTAGCCTTATTTCTATTTCTATACATATCTGTTACCTTAGCCCTAATCTTAGCCCTCACCGTAGCCATAGCCCTAACCCTAGATCTAACCATAACTCTAAATCTAACACTAAACATAAGCCTAAACCTCACCCTCCCACTAGCCCTAATACCATTGCTAATCCTAAACTAGCCCTAACCCTAGCCCTAGCCCTAAAACAAAACTGAGCCATTGCTCTAACCCTAAACGTTAACCTAAACCAAACCCTAATCCTACAACTAGCCATAACCCTAGCTCTAATTCAAATCCTAGGCCTAAAACTAACCATAGCTCTAAATATCACCCTAACCCCAAAGCTGATGCTAACACTAGACCAGCCCAAATCCCATCCCAAAACTAACCCTAATCGTAAACCTAGTTCTTACATTGGCCTAAGCCCGAACTCTAGCCTTAACCCTAACACAAAAATAGCCCTAATCTGAGCCCTAACACTAGATGTAACCCTAACACTAACCCTAACCCTAGTCCTAAACCTAACCCTAACTCTAGCCCTAAACGTATCCCTTACCCTAAACCAAACTCTATCGATAATGCTAACCCTAGTCCTAATCCTAATCCATAGTCTAATGCAAACCCTAAGCCTATTACCATTCCTAAACCTAGCACTCATTCTAGCTCTAAATCTAACCCAAATCCTAACCCTAACCTTATTCTGACACTAACACTAATTATAGGTCTAAACCTGAACCTAACCCTAAACTGAACCCTGAAACAAGCCTTATAGTAAACTCATACCTAAACCTAACCCTAACACTAGCCCTCGACCTAAACCTAATGCTAAATCTAGTGATAACTCTAGCCCTAGGCCTAAACAAAATCCAAGTCCTAGCCCTAACAATAACCCTTAACCTAAAATAAACACTACCCCTACCCCTAAACCTAATCTTGTCCTAATTCTGGCTTTCACCCTAACCCTAACTCTAACCTGAACAATGACCCTGCCTTTAACAGTAAATTGATCTCTACACCTAAGCCTAAACAACATCTAAACCTAACATTAGACCTAGCCATATCTCTAACCCTAAAACTAGCCCTAATCATAACCTTAGCTCTTATATTACCATAGCTCTAACCCTAGGCCTAAACCTAACACAAAACCTACATCTATCCTAGGCCTAAACCTAGCCTTAGGCAGAATGCTAACACAAACCATAGCCCTAACCCTACCCTAAAGCTTGCCTTAGTCCTAAACCTGGCTCAAACCTAACCCTTACCCTAAATATAAACCTACACCTATCCCTAAATCTAACCCTAAACCTAGCCCAAATCCTAACCTTAACTCTAGCACTAAACCTAGCTCTAAAGACACTCATTACGCTAAACATAACCCTAAATCTATTGATAACCCTAGGCGAAACCCTAACCGTAAACCTAAACAGAAAACTAATCATAGATCTAACCGTAAACCTCATCCTCACCATAGACCTAACCCTAGCTCAAGACCTAACCCTTACCATAAACCTAACCATAACCATAGCCCTAACCCTAAGCCTAACCCTCAATCTAACTCTAACCATAAACCTAAACTTACATCTAATCGTATCCATTACCCTAACACTAACACTACCCCTATTGATGACCGTAGCCCTAACCCTAACCCTAACCATACTGTAATCTTATCCCTAGACCTAACCCTAAACCTAACCCTCACCTTAGCCCTAAACCTAGCTCAAAACCCAACCCTTACACTAAACATAACCCTAACCATAACCCTAGATCTAACCCTAACCCTAACCCCAACTCAAGACCCATTTCTAACCATAACCCTAGCCCTAACCTTAGCTGTAACCCTATCCATTATTCTAACCATAACCCTTACCCTAATGTCAACTATAGACCTAGCCCTAACCCTATCGCTAACCCTAACCTTATCATTTACCCTAAACCTAAACTGAACCCTAAACAAAAACCTATCATTACCATAACCCTGACCCTAAAGCTAATTAAAGTCCTAACCCTAAACCCTAACCTCAAACAAACTCTAACACTGAACCTTACCCTAATAATTCCCCTAGCTCTAAACCTGACCCTTACCCTAAACCTAACCCTTACACTAGACCTAGGCATAAAACATTCTAAATCTATCCCAAACCGTAACCCTAGACCTGACATTAGCACTAGCCCTAACCCTAGTCCTAACCCTAACACAAACCCCAGACCTTAACCTAGCCCTAAATCTAGCCTTAATCCTAACCCTAACCCTAACCTTAGGCCTAACCCTAGCCCTAAGACTAACTCTAACTCACCCTTACCCCATCCCTAGTTCTAACCCTATCCCTTACTGGAACAATAATCCTAGCCATAACCCTAGCCCTATCCTTAGCCGTAACCCTAACTTAGATGTAACTCTAACTCTAAATCTAACTTTAACCCTAAGCCTAAACCTAAACCTAATACTAGCCCTAACCCTAATGCTAATCCTAAAACTAGCCCTAATCCTAGCCCTACCCCTAATGCAAAACCCAGACATAGCCCTAAACCTAACCTTTAACCTAAACCAAACCCTAAGCCTAACCCTAAACTTAGCCTTAATCGAGTTTTAAGCTGAACTCTAAAACTAACCTTGACCCTTACTCTGACCATAACACTAACCCTACCTCTAAACATCACTCTAATCCTAAACCTAAACCTAACACTAGACCTAGCCCCAACCCTAAACCTAAATTTAGCCCTAAATGTAACCATGGTACTTACATTAGCCATAACCCTAACCCTAGCACTAACGTAACATAAAACCTACCCCTAATTCAAGCCCTAACCCAAGCTTTAACCCTAACACTAACCCTAACCCTACCAAAATCATAACCATAACCCTAGCCCTAACCAAAGCTCTAACCCTATCTATCGCCACAACTATAACCCCAACATTAATTCTAACCCTAGGCCTAAACATAACCTGATCCCTAATCCTAACCCTATCCATTACCCTAAACCAAACCCAAACCCTAAACCTCAACCTATCATTACCCTAACCCTAACCTTAATGCTAATTCAAGCCCTAAATTTAAACCATAACCTATACCAAACCCTAACCAAGGCCCTGCCTTAATAATACCCCTAGCTCTAAACCTGACCTAAAACTAAACATAACACTTACACTACCTGTATCCATAAACCTAACCCTAAAACTATTTTAACGATAACCCTAGACCTGATATTAGTCCTAGCCCTAATCCTAGCCCTAACCTAAAACAAACCTTAGCCCTCATCCTAGCCCTAAAACCAGCCTTAATCATAACCCTAACACTAACCATAGGCCTAGCCCTAATTCTAACCCTCTCCCTACATCTAAACCTAGCTATAATGCCAATTCTTACCCTAAACTTAACCCTAACCCTAAACCTAATGATAGGCCGAAACTGAACAATAACCCTAGCCCTAATTCAAGCCCTAATTTAACCCTATCCCTAATCCTAACCCTAGCCCTAAGACTAAATCTAATTTTCACACTAGCCCTATCCCTAGTTTTAACCCTATCCCTTACCATAACTCTAACCCTAGCTCTAACCCTAGCCATAAACCTTGCCCTGTCCTTATTCCTAGCCATAACCCTAGATCTATCCCTAACTCTAAATCTAACACAAACCCTAAGCCTAAGCCTAATATAAACACTAGACCTAACCCTAACACAACTCATAAAACTACCCATAAACCTGACCCTAGCAGTAAATCAAAACCAAGCAATAGCCCTAATACTAAACCATAACTTAAACCAAATCCTAATACTACACCTAGCCCTAACCCTAGCACTAATTGTAATCCTAACTTTAACCTTAATACTAACCCTGACTCGGACTCATATCCTATCACTCACCCTAGCTCTAAACACCATCCTAACCTTAATTCAAACACTTAAAGTTACACTAGCCATAATTTGAGTCCTAACCATAAACTTAAAACTAACCCTGACCCTGACTATTAATCTAACACTAACACTATCTCTAATTATCACCCTAACCTTAAACCTAATCCTAACACTAGACGTCTAACCACTAACAATAACCCTAAAACTAACACTAATTGTAACCCTAGTTCTTACATTAGCCGTTACTCTAACCCTAGCCCTAATCCTAACACAAAAACTAGCCCTAATATGAGCTCTAAACCTAGCTTTAACCCTAACTCTAGCCCTAACCCTAGTTCTAACCCTATCCCTTACTCTAAGCCAAACCCTAACACTAATTCTAATCCTAATTTTAACCCTAATCCTTAACCTAACCCAAACCCTAATTCTATTACTAGTCCTAACCCTAGCCCTCATTATAGCTCTAACCATAACCCAAACCCTAATGCTAACCTTGACCCTTATTCTGACCCTAACACTAATCATATGTCTAAACCCGAACCTAACCTTAAACCAAACTCTAACACTAGCCCTCCTGGTAACCTCATACCTAAACCTAAACCTAACACTAGCCCTAGACTTAAACCTAATCCTAAATATAGCCATAACTCTAGCCCTAGACCTAAAGAAAAACCTGGCCCTAGCCCTAATCAAAACCCTTAGCCTAAGCCAAACACTAACTCTTCCCCTAGATCTAACCGTAGTCCTAATTCTGTCTTTAATTCTAACCATAATCCTAATCTGAACACTGATCCTGACACTAATACTAATCCTTGCTCTAAACATCACCCTAACCCTGAAACTATACCTAGACCTAACATTAACCCTAAAACTAGCCCTAATCATAATAAGTTCTTAATTTAGTCATAGCCCTAACCTATTACAAAACCTAGCCCTAATCCAAGACCTACCCAATCTTTAACCCTAAAGGTAACTCTAACGATAAGCATAGCCCTACCCATGAGCCTAAGCCTAAACTTAGACCCAATCCTAAGCATAACCCTAGCCCTAACCCTAGCTCTAACCCTATCCATTACCCTAAGGATAACCCTAACCCTTATGCTAACCCTAGGCCAAACCCTAATCCTATGCCCATCCATAATCCTATCCACCACCCTACACCTAACTTGAACCCTAAACCTAAAACTATCATTAACCTATCACTAAATCTAATGCTAATTTGAGCCCTAACCATAAACCATAACCTAACCTAAACCCTAACCCTGAACCTAATAATACCCCTAGCTCTAAACCTGACTCTAACCATAAATCTAACCCTTACAATAGACCTAGATATAAACCTAACCCTAAAACTATCCCTAAAGCTAACCCTAGACCTGACATTAGCCCTAGCTCTAATCCTAGTCCTAACCCTAACACATAACTTAACCCACATCCTAGACATAATCCTCGCCTTCATCATAACCCTAACCCTAAC
Organism: Marmota flaviventris; assembly: GCF_047511675.1. Classification (NCBI taxonomy): domain Eukaryota; kingdom Metazoa; phylum Chordata; class Mammalia; order Rodentia; family Sciuridae; genus Marmota; species Marmota flaviventris. The sequence goes on from NW_027287696.1 coordinate 283,392, forward strand.
CCTAATTCTAACTCTCACCCTATCACTAAATCTAGGTATAATCTCATCCCTTACCCTAAACCTAATAATCCAAACCCTTACACTAAACCTAGCCCTAACCCTAGGCCTAACTCTAACATTAACACTTGCCCTAATCCCAAATCTAAACCTAGCCTTATACCTAACCCTAACTATAACCTTAGGCCTAACCCTAACACTAACCCTAGCCCTAACCCTATTCATAATGCTAACCCTATACATTATCCTAAACCTAAACATAATCCTAATGCTAACTTGAGGCCTAACCCTAAACCTAAACCTATCCCTAACAGTAAACATAACCCTAGACCTAAGACTAACTATAACTCTTGCCTTAGAACTATAGGGTAGTTCTAAACTTTTCCCTTACCATCACCCTAAACCTAGACCTAATCTTAGCCCTAACACTAGCCCTAGCCCTAAAACAAAACCAGTCATAGCCCTAATCCTAACCCTTAACCTAAACCAAACCCTAACCTTACAACTAGTCCTAACCCTATCCCTAAACCTATCCCTAATTCTAGTCCTAACCCTAACCTGACAACTAACCATGACCTTGACTCTGACCCTAACAATAAACCTAGCTCTAAAATCATTGTAACCATAAATCTAACCCTAACACTAGACTTAGCCTTAACCCTAACCTTATAAATAGCGCTAATCATAACCTCAGTTCATACATTAGCCATAGTCTTAACCCAAGCCCTAACCTAACCCAAAACCTAGCTTTAATCAGAGTCCTTATCCTAGCTTTAACCCTTAACTTAAACCTAACACCAACCCAAACAAAGGCCTTAACCCTATACATAACCCTAGCCCTAAACTTAGGTCTAACTCTATCCATTACCCGAATGATAATGCTAACCCTCATGCTAAACCTAGGCCTAACCCTAACCCTATCCATTACACTAAACCACAACTAAACCCTAAACCTAACCCAGTCATTACCCTAACCCTAAACCTAATGGTAATTTGAGCCCTAAACTTAAACCCTATCCTAACCCAAACCCTAACCTTGATTCTGACCGTAATAATAACTCTAGCTCTAAAACTGACCCTTACCCTAAACCTAACCCTTACACTGGACCAAGCCATAAACCTAACACTAAATGTATCGCTAATTGTAACCCTAGACCTGACATTAGCCTTAGACCAAATACTAGCCCTAAACCTAATACAAACACTAGCCCTCATTCTTGCCCTAAACCCTAGTCTTAATCATAACCCTAACCCTAACCCTGGCCCTAACCCTAATACTAACCCTTGCCAAGTCCTCAATCTTGCTATAACCCATTCCTTTAAACTAAACGTAACCCTAACTCTAACCTTAAACCTAGGCCTAAACCTAACACTAACCCTATCCCTAATTTAGCCCTATCCCTAACCATAACCCTAAACCTAGCCATAAGATGAACTCTAACTCTCACACTAGCCCTATCACTAGTTCTAACCCTATTCCTTACCATAACCCTAACCCCAGCCCTAACCCTAGTCCTAACCCTTGCCCTATCCTTAGTGCTAGCACTAACCTTAGAAAAATATCTATCTCTAAATCTAACCCTAACCTGAAGCCTAGTCCCAACCCAAACACTAGCCCTAGGCCTAACACTAATCCTAAAACTAGCCCTAACCCTAGCCCTAGCCTAAAACAAAACTGAGCCATGGCTCTAACACTAATCTTTAAACTAAATGAAACCCTAAACATACACCTACCCCTAACCCTAGCCCTAATTTGAGTTTTAAGATGAACCCTAAAACTAACTCTGACCCTGACTCTGACACTAACATTAACCCTAGCTCTAAACATCACCCAGACCTTAAACCTAACCCTAACACTCAACCTAGCCCTAACCTTAACACAAAAATTAGCCCTAAATGTAATTCTAGTACTTAGATTAGCCATAACCCTAACCCTAACACTAACTTAACCTGAAACCTAGCCATAATCAGAGCCCTATCCTGCACTTTAAACCTAACCCAAGTCCTAAACATAACCCTAGACCTGATCATAACCATAACCATAGCCCTAACCCTAGTCTAATCCTATCCATTACCATAAAAATAACCTTAACCCTAATGCTAACCCTAGGTGTAAACCAAAACCTATCTCTAATCCTATATCTATCCATAACACTAAACCTAACCTGGACCCTAATACTAACCCTATAATTACTCTAACCCTAACCCTAATGCTAATTCAATCCCTAACGTTAGACCTTAACCTGTCCCAAACCTTATAAAAGACCTTGCCCATAATAATACCCCTAGCCCTAAACCTGACCGTACCCCTAAACCTAACCCCTACACTAGATGTAGCCATAATCCTAAACATAAAATTATCTTTAAACATAATTCTAGACCTGAAATTAGCCATACCCCATATCCTAGCCCTAACCCTAAAACAAACACTAGCCCTCATCCTAGCACTAAACCTAGCCTTAATCATAACACTAACCATAACAAAAGCTCTAACCCTAATTCTAAATATCACCCTACCTCTCAACCTAGCTATAACATCATCCCTTACGCTAAACTTAATACTAACTCAAACCGTACTCTATATTTAAGATAAACACTAACCATAGCCCTAATCCTAGCCCTAATTTATCCATTTCCCTGACCCAAGCCCTAAGACTAACTCTAACTCACACTAGCCCTATCCCTAGTTCTAACCCTATTACATACCATAATCTAACCCTAGCCTTAACCCTTGCCCTATCCTCAGTCCTATCCCTAAACCTAGATCTAACCCTAAATCTAAATCTAACCCTAACCCTAAGCTTAAGCCTAACACTAACATTAGCCCTAACTCTAATGCTAATCATAAAATTAGCACTAACCCTAACCCTAGCAGTAAAACAAAACCAAGCAATAGCCCTAACCCTAAACTTAACTTGAACCATCCTAACACTACATTTAGACCTAACCCTAGCCCTAAATTTGACTCCTATCCCTAACCTTAAAAGTAACACTGACAGACTCATATCCTAATGCTCACCCTAGCTCTAGACCCCATCCTAAACTTACACCCAAAACTACCAGTAACCCTATCCCTAATTCGAGTCCTAACCCTAACTCTGACCCTCATTCATATCCTAACACTAACCCTAGCTCTAAATATCTTTCTAACCTTAAACCTAACCCTAACACTAGACCTACCCTTAACCCTAACCCTAAAATTAACCCTAATGGTAACCCTAGTTCTTACATTAGCCATTGCCCTAACCTAGACCTAACCTTACAACAAAAACTTGCCCTAATTCAAGCTCTAAACCTAGCTTTAACCCTAACCCTAACCCTAACCCTAGCTCTATCCTTATCCCCTACCCTAAGCAAAACACTAACCCTAATGGTAACCCTAGAACTAAGCTAACCAAATCCAAAATCCAAACCCTTTTAATAGTCCTGACTCTTGGCCTCATTCTAGCTCTAATCTTATCCCAAACCCTAACGCTAACCCTGAGCCTTATTCTAACACAAACAATAACCCTAGGTCTAAACCTGAACCTAGGCATAGAGCAAACCCTAACACTGGTCCTACCGGTAACCTAATATTAAACCTAAACCTAACCCTAGCACTAAGACTAACTTTAAGTCTCACACTAACCCTATCCCTAGTTCTAATCCTATTCCTTATTATAACCCAAAACCTAGCCCTAAACCTAGCAATAATGCTTGCCCTATCCTTAGTCCTTGCCCTAAACCTATTTCTAACCCTAACTCTAAATCTTACCCTAAACCTAAACCTAAGCCTAACACTACCACTAGCCCTAATTCTAATGTTAATCGTAAAACTAGCCCTAACCCTAACCCTAGCAGTAAAACAAAACTGAGCAATGGCCCTAACCCTAAACCTTAACTTAAACCACTCTAAAACTACATCTAGACCTAACCCTAGGCCTAAATTTGACTCCTAGCACTAAACTTAAATCTAACCCTGAAACAAACTCATATCCTAATGCTCACCACCATAGCTCTAGACCCCATCCTAACCTTAAACAAAAACCTAACAGTAACCCTATTGCTAATTTGAGTCTTAACCCTAAACCTGACCCTAACTCATATCCTAACACTAACCCTAGCTCTAAATATCACCCTAACCTTAAACCTAACCCTAACACTAGACCTACCCCTAACCCTAACCCTAAAACTCACCCTAATTGTAACCCTAGTTCTAACATTAGCCAATGCCCTAACCCTAGCCCTAACCCTAACACAAAACAAGCCCTAATCCAAGCTATAAACTTAGCTTTAACCCTACCCTAACTCTAACCCTAACCCTAGCTCTAAACTTAGCTCTTACCCTAAGCAAAACCCTAACCCTAATGGTAACCCTAGACCTATCCCTAATCCTTAGGCTAACCAAAATCCTAACCCCATTAATAGTTCTGATCCTATCCCTCATTCTAGATCTAATACTATCCCAAACTCTAATGCTAACCCTGACCCTTATTGTGACTGTAACACTAAACTTAGGTCTAATCCTGACCCTAACCCTAGACCAAACTCTAACACTGGCACTACCGATAAACTTATTCCTAAACCTATCTCTACCACTAGTCTTAGACCTAAATTTAATCCTAAATCTAGCCTTAACTCTAGCCTTAGACCTAAACAAAAACCTAGTCCTAGCCCTAACAATAACCCTTACCCTAACCCAAACACTACCCCTACCCCTAGACCTAAACCTAGTCCTAATTCTGGCTATAACCCTAACTCTAACTCTAACCTGAACACTGACCAACATTTAACAGAAAACCTAACTGTAAACCTGACCCTAACTGAAAATATAATCCTAACACTAGACCTAGCCATAACCCTAACCCTAAAACTAGCCCTACTCAATATCCCTAGTTCTTACATTACCCACAGCCCTAACCCTAGGCCTAAAGCTAACACAAAACCTAGAGCTAATCCTAGGCCTTAACCCAGCCCTAATCATAACCCTAACCCTAACCCTAGCCCTAATCCGAACCTTAACCCTAGCCCCAACCCTAGCTCTAACCTACCTAATACACTAAACCTACCCTAAACCTATTGGTAACCCTAGCCTTAACCCTAACCCTAACAATAACACCCAAAATAAACCTAGACCTAACCCTAAACATAACACTCACTATAACCCTAACCCTAGCTCAAAACCTAACCCTTACCATAAACCTAAACATAGACATAGCCCTGACCTTAACCCTAAACTTAAATCTAACCCTAACCATAAACCTAAACCTAAATCTAACCGTATCCATTTCACTAAACCTAACTCTAACCCTAATGATAATCCTAGCCCTAACCCTAACTCTAACCCTAAAACTACTGTAATTCTATCCCTAGACCTAACCTTTAACCTAACACTTGCTCTAGCCCTACCCATAGCTCATAACCTAACCCTTATGCTAAACATAACCCTAAATATAACCCTAGTTCTAACTCTCACCCTAACCCAAACTCAAGACCTAATCCTAACCATAACACTAGCCCTAAACTAAACTCTAATTTTATCCATTACCCTAAACACAAACCTTACCCTATTGCTGACCGTAGGCCTATTACTAACCCTATCACTAACCCCAACCCTATCAATTATCCTAAACCTAACCTGAAACCTAAACCTAACCATATAATTACAATAACCCTAACCCTAATGCCAATTTGAGCACTAACCCTAAACTCAAACCTAAACCAAACCCTAACTCTGAACATGACCCTAATAATTTCCCTAGCTCTAAACCTTACCCTTACACTAATCCTAACCCTTACACTAGACCTAGCCAAAAACCGAAGCTTGAAAATATCCCTAATGGTAACCCTAGACCTGACATTAGCCCTAGCCATAATCCTAGCCCTACCCTAAAACAAACCCTAGCCCTTATCTTAGCCCTAAACATAGCCTTAATCATAACCCTAACCTAAACCTGAGCCTAACCCTAACACTAACCCTAGCCCTAATCTTAGCCCTAATTTAGCCGTATACCTAACCCTAATCCTAACCTAGCCCTAAGACTAACTCTCACACTTGCCCTAAAACTAGCTCTAACCCTATTTCTTACTGGAACCGTAATTTTAGCTCTAACCCAAGGCCTAACCCTCGACATTTTCTTAGCCCTAGTCCTAAACCTATATCTAAACTTAAATCTAAATCTAATCCTAACCATAAGCCCAAACCTAAACCTAACACTAGCCCTAACCCTTAACCTAATGCTAATCCTAAAACCAGTCCTAACTCTAGCCCTAGCCCTAATACAAAACAAAGCCATAGCCCTAACCCTGACCCTTAACCTAAACCAAACCTTAACCCTACACCTAGCCCTAACCTCAGCTCTAATTTGAGTTTTAAGCCCAAAACTAAAACTAACACTGAACCTGACCTAACCCTAAACCTAGCTATAAACATCATTATAACTCTAACCCTAAATCTAACACTAGACTTAGCCCTAAAGCTAACCATAAAACTAGACTTATTTGTCACCCTAATACTTATATTAGACGTAACCCTAACCCTAGCCTTAACCCAAAACCTAGCCCGAATCTCTGCTCTAACACTAGTTTTAACCCTAACCCTAACCTTAACACTAACACTAGCACTAATTGTAACCATAACCCTATCCATAACCTTAGCTCTAACCCTATTCATTACCCTAACCATAACCCTAACCCTAATGTTAACCCTAGGCTTAAATCTAACCCTATCCCTACTCATAACCCTATTAATTACCATAAACCTAACCTGAAACCTAAACCTAACCCTATCATTACCCTAATTTTAACCCTAAAGCTAATTTGAGCCCTAACTTAAAACCTTAACCTATACCAAACATTAATAATGACCCTGACCCTAATAATACCCTTAGCTCTAAACCTGACCCTAACCTTAAACCTACCATTACACTAGATGTAACCATAAACCTAACCCTAAAACTATCTTTAACTATAATGCTGGACTTGAAATTAGCCCTAGCCCTAACCCAAACCATAACCCAAGTTTTAACCCTAATTCTAAACCTTGCCCTAGCCCTAAACCTAGCTGTACCCCATCCCTTACCCTAAACCTAACTATAACCCATCGCCCTAATCCTAGGTCTAACAATAACACTAAGCCTAGCACTAACCTTGCCCTAATTTAGTCCTATCCACACTCTGACCTTAGCCCTAAGACTAACTCTTGGCCTAGCCCTATCGCTAGTTCTATCCTTAGTCCTAGCTCTAATCCTAACTCTAAATTTAACTGTAACCATAAGCCTAAACCAAATCCTAACATAGTCGTAACAATAATGCTAATCCTAAAATTTGAACTACCCCTAGCCCTAGTCATAAAACAAAATCAAGCCGTAGCCCTAACACTAACCCTTATTCTAAAACAAACTATAACCCTACAATTAGCCCTAACCCTAACTCTAAAATTAACCCTGATCCTGACGCTGACCCTAACACTAATCTTAGCTCTAAACATTACCCTAACCATAAATTAAGCCTAGCACTAGACCGAGCTTTAACCCTAACCATAAAACTAGCCCTAATCATAACCCTAGTTCATACATTAGTCATTGTTCTAACCCTATCCCTAACCCTAACCAAATCCTACCCGTAATCTAAGCCCTAACCCTAGATTTAACCCAAATCTTAACCTCACACACTAGCTCTAACCATACCCTAGCCCTAACCCATTCCCTTACCCAAAGCCAAACCCTAACCCAAATGCTAACCCTAGTAGAAACCCTAATCCTTAGCCCAACTTATACTCTAACCATATTACTAGTCCTAACCCTAGCCCTCATTCTAGCTCTAACCCTAACCCTGACCCTTATTCTGACCCTAACACTAACCCTGGGTCTAAACCTAAACCTATCCCTAAACCAAACCCCAACACTAGCCCTATCGGTAACCCTATATCTATACTTAACCCTAACACTAGCCCCAGACCTAAAGCTAATACTAAAAATAGTTATAACTCTAGCCCTAGACCTAAACAGAAACCTAGCCATAGCCCTCACAATAAACCTTAACCTAAACCAAACACTAACCCTATGCCTAGACCTAAACCTAGTCCTAATTCAGGCTATAACCCTAACACTAGACCTAGCTCGAAACCTGACCCTAACCCCAAACCTAGACCTAACACTAGACCTAGGCATAACCCTAACCCTAAAACTAGCCCTAAACATAACGCTAGCTCTTACATTACCCATAGTTCTAAACCTAGCCCTAAACTTAACATAAAATCTAGCCCTAATCCTAGGCTTAAACTTAGACTTAAGCTTAACCCTAACCCTAATCATACCCCTAACACTAACGCTAAACCTAACCCATGCCTTAGACCTAACCCTAGCTCAAGGAAAACCCATTCACTAAACATAAGACTAGCCCCATCCTAAACCCTATCCCTAATCCTAGATTTAATCCTAACTTTAAACCTAGCCCAAACACTAGCTCTAACCCTATCCATTACCATTACCCTAACCCTAATTATAAACCTATCCCTAACACTAAACCTAACCTTAAACATAAATGTAACCGTAGACCTAACCCGAAACCTAACCCTTGCAATAGCACTAAACTTAGCTGAAATATTAAGCCTTACACTAAACCTGATCCTAACACTAGCCCTAACCCCAACCCTAACCTTAACCCTACCTCTAATATTATCCATTACCCTAAACTTAATCCTAACCCTAATTAAAACCCTAGCCACAACCCTAACCCTAAAACTAGCCCTAAACATAACCCTAGCTCTTACATTACCCATAGTTCTAACCCTAGTCCTAAACCTAACATAAAACCTAGCACTAATCCTAGGCATAAACTTAGTCCTAAGCATAACCCTAACCTTAATCATAGCCCTAACACTAACTCTAACCTTAACCCATGTCTTAGACCTAACCCTAGCTCAAGGAAAAACCTTTCACTAAACATAGCACTAGCTCCATCCTAAAAACTAACCCTAATCCAGCTCTAATCCTTACTTTAATCCTAGCCAAAACTTTAGCTCTAACCCTAACACTAACCCTAATTATAACCCTATCCCTAACACTAAACCTAACTTTGAACATAAATGTAACCCTAGACCTAACGCAAAACCTAACCCTTGAAATAGCCTTAATCTTAGCTGAAACATTAAGCCTTACACTAAACCTGATCCTAACACTAGCCCTAACCCATACCCTAACCCTAACCCTAACCCAAACCCTACCTCTAATATTATCCATTACCCTAAACTTAACCCTAACTCTAATTAAAACCCTAGCCATAACCCTAACCCCAAACCAAACCATAACCTTAAACATAACCATACACCTAAACTTAAACCTAACCCTCATTCTAGCTCTAACCCTAGCTCAAACACTAACCTTTACTCTAACCTAACCATAAACCTAGCCCTAAGCCTAACACTTAACCTAACCCTAATACTTACCCTAAACCAAAACCTAGCCCTATCCCGAAACCTAACCCTAATCCTAGACTTAATGCAAACCATAACCTAGCCCTAACCCGAGCTCTAAACCTATCCATTACACTAAACATAACCCTAACCCTAATGCTAACTCTAACCCTACAAATAAACCTAACCCTTTCTTTACCCTAAACCTTAACTGAAACCTAAACCTAACCATATCCATTTCCCTAACCCTAAAGCTAAACCTACCACTAACTCAAGCCTTAACCATAAACTTTGTCCTAAACCAAATGCCAACCCTGACTCTAACCCTAATAAAACCCCTAGCTCTAAACCCGACCTTTACACTAAACGTAACTCACTAGAACTAGGAATAACATAATCCTAAAACTATCCCTAACCATAACCCTAGACCTGACATTAGTCCTAGCCCTAGTCCTAGCCCTAAACCTAACAGAAACCCTAGCCATCATTCTAGAACTAACCTATCTTAATCCTACCCTGAACACTCACCCTAACCCTAATCCTAATTCTAACCCTCATCCTAGACCTAAAGCTAACTATAACACCACCCATTTACCTAAACTTAACCTTGACCCCAATGCTAACCCTAAACCTATCTCTACTCCTAGGCCTAACCCTAGCCCTAATCCTAGTCCTAATTTAGCTGTAACCCTAATCCACACCTAAGACTGGTACTAAGTCTAAAACGAATTCTCTTCCTAGCAGTTTACCTAGTTCTAACCCTTTCCCTTCCTGAACCCTAACCTAGATCTAACTCTAAACCCAAATCTAACCCCAAACCTAATCCTAAACCTCATCCTAACACCAGCTCTAACTCTAACACCAATCCAAAATCTAGCCCTAACACTAGCCCTAGCCCTAAAACAAAACCGAGCCATACCCCTAACCCTAAACCTTAACTTAAACCAAACACTAACCCTACACCTAGCCCCAACTTTAGCCCTAAATAGAGTCCTAACCCTAACCCTAAAACTAACCCTTACCCTGACTCTGACCCTAACACTAAACCTAGCCCTATACATCACCCTCACCCTAAACCTAAGCTTTGCATGTTTCAGCAGAGGGCTACATTCACAAGGAACTAATCAGAGAGTGCCCACAGAGAACTGATTGAGTGTGTGAAGTTTCAAGCAGCTAACACCAACCCTGTTTGTTATCCAGCTCCATTTCCAATTACACATATAAGTCAAGATGAAGTGAAACCTTAAAACACAAACTGTTCTGACAGCAAACCATGAATGGAGAAGGCCCAAACATGGGGAATAGAGTAAGGCTAGGTAAAAGATGAATCCTCCCTGGTATCAAAGAAATTTGAACAAAACTAACTCTAACACCAACGCTAATTCTAAACCTAGCCCTAAACCTAACCCTAACCCTAACCCTAACTTGTTTAGAGAACCTTTGATCATAGAAGACCCAAACTTGGGGTGCCGAGTAGGGAAAGGTAACAGATGAATCCTTCCCAGTATAAAAAAAATCTAACAAAATAATTGGGGGAGGTGTTTCAGTACATAACTATTTCTCCTGTTTTTTCCTAAAGTGCTCTTGGATAATGTTCTTTTCATTGCCATAGCTTTGGAAAACTTTGACTAGAAAGAATCCAGAGAGTGCCCACAGAAAACTGATTGAGTGTGTGAAATTTCAAGCAGCTAGCACCAACCCTGTTTGATTAAGAGCTCCATTTCCATTTACCCATATAGGATAACTTGAAGTGAAACTTTAAAATACAAACTGTTCTTGACAGCGAACAATTGAAACTAGAAGGCCCCAAACTGGGGAACAAAATAAGACTAGGTAAAAGAAATATCCTGCCCAGTATAAAAGAAATTTGAACAAAAATAACTCTAACCCAACACTAGTTCTAACTCTAGTCCTAACTCTAACAATAAACCTAAACCTATCCTGTTTATAGAGCTTTGATCATACAAGTCCCAAACTTGGGGAACACAGTGCAGCAAGCTAACAGATGAATCCTGTGCAGTATCAAACAAAGCTGACCAAATAATTGGGGGGAGGTAGTTCAGGACATGCATATTTTCCTGATTTCTCATAAAGTGCTCTTGGATAAAGTTGTTTTTGCATGCTTCTTCTTAGAGCTATTTTCACAAGGAAGAAACCACAGAGTGCCCACAGAGAACAGATTGAGTGTGTGAACTTTCAAGCCGTTATCACAAACACTCTTTGATTTCTAGCTCTATTTCCATTTATCTGTATAGGTTCAAATAAAGTGCAACCTTAAAACTCAACTTGTTCCTGACAGTGAACATTGAATCAGGAAGGCCCCAAACTGGTGAACATAGTAAGGCTAGGTAAAAGATGACTCCTGCCCAATATCAAGGAAATTTGAACAAAACTAACTTTAACTCTAACACTCACTCTAACACTAGCCCTAACCCTAACCCTAAAACTAACTCTAATCTTTTTAGAGAACCTATGATCATAGAAGTCCCAAAATAAGGGATCCTAGTGGGACAAGCTAGTATAGGAATCCTGCACAGTATCAAAGAAATATGACCAAATAATTGGGGAAGGTATTCCAATATATTTATATTTCTCTCTTTTCTCCTAAAGTGCTCTCGGATAAACTTGATTTGCATGCTTCCACTTAGAGCTACATTCACAGGGAACAAACCAGAGAGTGCCCATAGAGAACTTATTGAGTGTGTGCAGCTTGAAGCTGCTAGCACCAACCCTGCTTGATTTCTAGCTCCACTTCCATATAGGTCAAAATGAAGTGAAACCTTAAAATAGCAACTGTTCCTGAAAGCAAAAAATTGAATCTTGAAGGTCCAAACTTGGGGAGCCTACTAAGGCTAGGTCAAGGATGAATCCTGTACCGTGTCAAAGTAATCCAACCAAAAAAATTCAAAGTACATGTGTATTCTGCTGGCTCATAAAGCACTCAGAGATAAAGCTGTTTCTTTCTACTTCAGCTTAAGGCTACTTCCACAGGAAACAAACCAGAGAATCCTAACTGAGAACTGATTGAGTATGTGATGATTCAAGAAGCTAGCCCAAACCCTGTTTGATTTCCAGCTTCATTTCCATTCACCCCTATAGGGCAAAAAGAAGAGAAACAAGAAAATTGAAACTGTTCCTGAAAGAAAACCCTTTATGTAGGAGGCCCAAGCATTTGGAGTATAGTCAAAATAGGAAAAAGATGAATCCTGCACAGTATCATAGAAATTTGAAAACAAAACTAACTCTAACCCTAACACTAGGTCTAATCCTAGTCCTAACACTAACCGTAACACTAACCTTAACCTGTTTAAAGTCCCTTTGATGCTAGATGTCCCACACTTGTGGAGCCAAGTGGGGCAGGCTAACAGATAATTCTTTCACAGTATCAAAGAAATCTGACAAAATAATTGGGGGAGGTAGTTCAGCACATGAATATTTCCATTTTCTCCTAAAGTGCTCTCACATAAAGTTGCTTTGCATGCTTCTGCTTAGGGCTACATTCACAAAGAATAAACCAGAGAATGCCCATAGATAACTGATTGAGTGTGTGAGGTTTCAAGTAGCAAGCACCAACCCTCTTTGATTTCCAGTTCCATTTCCATTTACCCACATAGGTCAAAATAAAGTGAAAACTTAAAATACCAACTGTTTCAGACAGCTAACCCTTGACCCAAGAGGCCCAAACCTAGCGAATATAGGAAGGCTATGTAAAAGCTGAATCCTGCCCAGTATCAAAGAAATTTGAACAAAACTAAATCTAACAAAACACTACCTGTAAACCTAGCCCTAAACTAATACTAAACCTAACCTAACCTTTTTAGAGAACCATTGATCATATTAGTACCCAAATAAAGGAGCCTAGTGGGGCAAGCTAACAGATAAATCCTGTGCAGTATTAAAGAAATTTGACCAAGTAATTGGGGAGGTATCTCAATACATTCATATTTCCCTGTTTTCTCCTAATGTGCTCTTGTTTAAATTATCTTTTCATGCTGCAGTTTATGGTACTTTCACAAGGAACAAACCAGAGAGTGCCCACAGAATGCTGATTGAGTATGTGAAGTTTCAAGCAGTTATTACTAACCCTGATTGATTTACAGCTCCATTTTCATTCACATCTATAGACCATAATAAAGTGAAACCTAAAATTTCAAACTGTTCCTAACAGTGAACCGGCAAACCTTGAAGGCCCAAACTTGCTGATCCTACTAAGGCTAGGAAAAGGATGACTCTTGTACAGTATCAAAGCAATCAAGCAAAAAAGTTGAAGCTTGCTCCTAAAGTGCTCTAAGTTAAGCTGTTTCTTTCTACTTCAGCTTTGGGATACTTCCACAAGAAACAAACAAGAGAATGTGCACTGAGAAATGATTGAGTGTGTGAAGTTTCAAGCAGCTAGCACAAACCCTGTTTGAGTTCCAGGTCCATTTCCATGCACCCCTATAGGGCAAAATGAAATAAAACATGAAAATTAAAACTGCTCCTGAGAACAACTCCTTTTACCTAGGAGGCCCAAACATAAGAATAGGAAGAAGATGAATCTTGTCCAGTATCAAAAAAGTTGAAAAAAACTAACTCTAACCCTAACACTAGCTCTAACCCTTGCCCTAACTCTAACCATATCTGTAAACCTAACCTGTTAAAAGAACCTTTGATCATAAAAGTTTCAAACTTGGGAAGACTATTGGGGCAAGCTTACAGATGAATTCTGCACAGTATCAAAAAAAAAAAAAATCTGACCAAATAATTGGGGGTGGTATTTCACTACATGCATATTGCCCTGTTTTCTCCTAAAGTGATCTTGGATAAATTTGTTTTGCATTCTTCATCTTACAGCTACTTTCACAAGAAAGAAACCAGAGAGTGTCCAAAGATAACTGATTGACTATGTGATGTTTCAACCAGCTAGCACCAACCTCTGATTTCTAGCTCTATTTGCATTTACCCATATAGGTCAAAATGAAGTGAGACATTAAAAACAAACTACTCCCGACAGTGAACCATTGAACAAAGAAGTCCCAAAAGTGGGACACATAACAAGGCTAGGTAAAAGATGAATCCTTCTCAGTATCAAAGAAATTTTAACACAACAAACTCTAACACTAACACTATCTCTAAAGCGAGCCCTAACCGTAATCCTAAACCTAACCCTAACCTGTTTAGAAAATCATTGATCCTAGATGTCCCAAACGTGGGGAGTTTACTGGGGCAAGCTAGTAGATGAATCCTGTGCAGCATCTAAGAAATTTGACCAAATAATTGGGGGAGATAGTTCAGTACATGCCTATTTTCTTGTTTTGCCCAAAAGTGCTCTCAGATAAAGTTGCTTTGCATGCTTCAGCTTAGGGTTACATTCACAAGGTATAAAGCAGAGAGTGCACACAGAAAACTGATTGAGTGTGAGATGTTTCAATCAGCTAGCACCAACCCTCTTTGATTTCAAGCTCCATTTCCCTTTACCATACAGGTCAAAATGAAGTTAAACCTCAAAACACAAACTGTTACTGTCAGCGAACCATTGAACTGAGAAGGCCCAAACCTGGGGAACATAGTAAGGCTAGGTAAAAGATGAATCCTGTCCAGTATCAAGATTCTTGGACAAAACTAACTCTAAACCTAACACTTGGTCTAAACCTATCCCTAACCCTAACTGTAACCTTAACCCTAACCTGTTTAGATAACCTTCGATCATAGAAGTCCCAAAGTTGTGAAGCCTAGTGGGGCAAGCTAAGAGATGAAAAATGCACAGTATCAAAGAAATCTGACCAAATAATTGTGGGAGACAGTTCATTACATGCTTAATTCCCTGTTGTCTCCTAAAGTGCTCTCAGACAAAGTTGTTTTTGCATGCTTCTCCTTTGGCCTATATTCAATAGAAAGAAACCAGAGAGTGCTCGCAGAGAACTAATTGAGTGTGTGATGTATCAAGCAGCTAGTACCAACCCTGTTTGATTTTCAGATTCATTGGCATTCACACCTATAGGCCACAATGAAGTGACACCTAAAAATTCAAACTGTTCCTGACAGTGAACCATTGAACTTAAAGGCCCCAAATTAGGGATCTTCTTAAGGCTAGGTAAAGAATGAATCCTGTACAGTATCAAAGTAATTCGACCCAAAAATATTGAAGATTGCCCCTAAAGCACTCACAGATGAAGCTATCTCTTTCTATTTCAGCATAGGGCTACATCCACAAGAAACAAGCCAGAAAATACACACTGATAACTGATAGAGTGTGTGAAGGTTCAAGCAAACTTTCAAACCAACTCTGTTTGATTTCAAGCTCTATTTCCATTTACCCATATGGGTCAAAATGAAGTGAAAACTTAAAATACAAACTGTTCCTGTCAGCGAACCACTGAACCCAGAGGGCCCAAACATGGGGAGAATAGTAAGTCTAGGGAAAAGATGAATCCAACCCAGCATCAAAGAAATTTGAAAACAAATAACTTTAACACTAGCTCTAACCCTAACCCAAACCCTAACCATAATCCTAACCGTTACCTGTATAGAAAAGCATTGATGCTAGATGTCCCAACTTGGGGAGCTTAGTGGGAAAAGTTAAAGATGAATACTTCTCAGTATCAAAGAAATCTGATCAAATCATTGGGAGACTTATTTCAATATATATATTTCTCTGTTTTCTCCTTAAGGGCTCAGATACAGTTGCTTTTGCATGCTTCAGCTTTGGCCTACCTTCAAAAGAAAGAAACCAGAGAGTGCCCACTGAGAACTGATTGTGTAAAGTTTCAAGCACCTCCTGCCAACCCTGTTTGATTTCCAGCTCAATTTTCATTCACATCAATAAGCCATAATGAAGGAAAATCTTAAAATGCAAACTGTTCCTGACAGTGAACCATTGAACCAGGAAGGCCCAAACCTGTGGAGCATAGTAAGGCTAAGTAAAAGATGAATCTTTCCCAATATCATAGAATTTTGAAGAAAACTATGGCCACGCTGGAGCTCTCTGTGCAGAGGGAAGGCTCGGCTGTGTGGTTGCTCTTAGCTGAGTCGGAAGTCAGAAGTCACGGCCGAGCATGAGCTCTCTGCACAGAGGGAAGTCTCGGCTGTGCATGTGCTCTCAGTTCAGATGGAAGTCTCAGCTATTTGTGAGTTCTTGGCAAAGACAGAAGTCTTGGCCATGGGTTCGCTCTCAGCTCAGAGGGAAGTCTCATCCCTGCAGGCGCTCTTGGCGCAGAAAATAGGTAGCACAGAACACAG